>NW_023657592.1:64528-69528 GCF_015228065.2 Penaeus monodon
AAGAAGAAAAAAGGAGGAGGAGAAAAGGAAAAGGAAAGCGAATGAAGGAAAAAGACAGAGGAAAGAGCGAAGGGAGGAAAATGAGACAGAGGAAAGAGTGAAGGGAGAAAAGAGCAAACAGAGGAAAGAGCGAAAGGAGGAAAGAAGTAGAGGAAAGAACAAAGGCAGGAAAAGGAAACAAAGGAAAGAGTAAACGGAAAGAGTGGAAAGAGGACAGAGTGAAAGGATGAAAGAGCAAAAGGAGGAAAGAGAAAAGACAGAAGAAAGAACAAAGGGAGAAAAAAGAGACAGAGGAAAGAGTGAAGGGAAGAAAAATCGAAAGGAGGAAAGAGCGTAGGGAAGAAGGAGTAAAAGAAGAGAACAAAGGGAGGAAAGAGCGAAAGGAGGAAAGAAGATAGAGCAAAGAGAGAAGGGAGGAAAAGGAGACAGAGGAAAATGCAAATGGAGGAAAGAGCAAAAGGAGGAAAGAGAGAAAGGAGGAAAGAGAGAAGAGAGGAAGGAATGAAAAGAAGAAAATTGAAAGGAGGAAAGAGTGAAGGGAGGGAAGAGGGAAAGAAGGAAAGAGGGAAGGGAGGAAAGAGCGAAAGGAGGAAAGAGTGAGGTGAAGAAAGAGTAAAAGGAGAAAAGAAGATGAGACAGAGGAAAGAGCGAAGGGATGAAAGAGAGGAAAGAGAGAAGGGAGGAAAGAAGTCAGAGGAAAGGGAGGAAAAGGACACAGGGGAAAGAGCAAAGGAAGAAAAGAGGAAAAGGAGTAAAGAGTGAAGGGAGGAAAGAGCGACGGGACGACAAAGCAAAGAGAGGAAAGGGTGAAGAGAGGAAAGAGTGAAAGGAGGAAAGAGTGAAGTGAGGATACGGGGAAATGAGGAAAACGTGAAGGGAGGAAAGAGGGAAGGGAGGAAAGAGCGAATGCGGAAAAAATGAAGGGAGGAAAGAGCGAAAGGAGGAAAAGGAGACAGAGGAAAGAGGGAGAAAAGAGCGAAGAGGGGAAAGAGTGAAGGGAGGAAAGAAGGAAATGAGGAAAGAGTGAAGGGAAGAAACAGAAAAAGAGGAAAGAGCGAAGGGAGGAAAGAACAGAGAAAGGAATGAGTGAAGCGAGGAAAGAGTGAAGGACGAAAGAGGGAAATGAGGAAAGAGAAAAGGGGAGGAAAGCGGGAAGGGAGGAAAAAGAAACAGAGGAAAGAACAAAGGGAGGAAAAGGGGACAGAAGAAAGAGCGAAGGGAGGAAAGAGCAAAGGGAGGGATAAGCAAAGGGAGGAAAGAGCGAAGAGAGGAGAGTAGATAGAGGAAAGAGGAAAAGAAGGAAAATGAGACAGATCAAAGAGTAAAGGGAGGAAAAGGACAGAGGAAAGAGCGAAGAGAGGAAAGAGTGAAAGGAGGAGAAGAGATAGAGGAATGAGCAAAATCAAAATCACACAAATCATTAGGCAGTTACGTCCTAATTATCTCGGCAACAAATATCGGCTCTTGGAAATTCACTAAATGGCAACTCAAGAGAAAGACCCGCGCTTTCACTGAGCAAAAATGACGTTCATAAGCACACAATACATTGGCTCACACCGCCAATTAGCATCAACACCACCGGCTGTGAAGCGAGCAGTCCCAACGTGCCATCGGTGTGCAAAATAATGCCATGAAAACCACTTTTTTCCTCACTAATAGCGCAGCAGTAGGGCGACAGGTGCCAATTAGCCAAATTTCGTTCCACAAATCGCCAAAAAAAAAAAAAAAAAATACAAATTTTTAGTCAATTGGTTGTGTGTCTTAATGGATGATGATTATGATACTATGATTCTAGTGAATTTCCCCTGGCTTCTGAATCTGTGTTTTTATATCCTCTGACTTACCTTTCCCATTGGTCCGTGATTTACATATACACTATTTCTACTGCACGTAACACTACTTATACACTACTTACCTTATGTTCTATACTTACCTTGTCTTATTCTTGCCTTTTTTCCTTCGACTAATTCACCTTTGGTTTTGTTTCTCTCTCGTTTTTCTCTTTGTGTTTTCCCGTTTTCCCTCACGGATCCCTTCCTTTCACTTTTTCGTACTTTCCTGTCTTTTAATTATTTTATGTACCCGTTTTTGTATAGTTTTATTATTCTTTTTATTTTATGTATCTTTAAACTTGTTTCAAACTCATCATACACTATTTAATAATTAAATGAACTGCATTATGGCGAAAAAACCTCACCAAGAGCGGGAAGCCACCAGTATAAAAGGTCAAGCCAGGTCAAGCCAGGTCGGTCAGAGGAGAGAGAGGCCATTTATCTTGGTGACAGAGTATTGGATTTTTAGCTGGCTGACTGGTGCTTCTCGTGCTGTGGCGGGTTGCCTCTGTTGTTAAAGTAAGTGTATGGTGTGTTATCTTGTGAATTGGTTATGTTCGAAAGATTTGCGCGTAATAAATGTATCATATGGATGCTCTTTTTATGTTGCCTTTTTAGTCAGCCAGTGATGTCATTATATAGTTCTTTTTATGAATAGCAAAACACTCTAACACTCCGTATGCCGGCCACCCGGCGCATAGTCCACCCGATCCTCCGACCTGATGTGACCTCCCTCTGCTTCCGTTCGTCTGTCCTCACCTGCCCCGTTTTACCGCATTGCCTCTCCTCTCTCTCTTTTATACTCCCTCCTCTCCCTTTCCTCTTCAGACCTGTAGTCTCACTTTGTATTGTGGGTTTTTCTTCCAGTTCTTTTTATTGTGACTACGGGATCACGTTCAAATCACCCGAGAGTCATCCTCAAAATACGCCAAAACCCACATGGACATCACCTGTAGTTGGGTAACACGCTACCAAACCAAACAGAGTTAATCATCCACTACAATAATAATAATAATAATAGTGATAGCAAAAATATTAGAATAATAATTGTAATAATAATAATAATAATAATAATGATAATATCAATGAAAAAATGATAATTTAGATAAAGGTAGTAATGATAATGATATTAGTAATTATGATAATGATAACGATAATCATAATGATAATAATAGTAACAATAATAATGTAAATAATATTAACAATAATAATAATAATAATAAGAGAGAGAGATAATAGTAATAACAATAATAATAATAATATTATTAAAGATAGTGATAATGATAATAATGAATATAATAATTATAATGATAATTATAATTATCATAATAAAATTAATAATAATAATGATAAAAAAAATAATGATTATGATGATAATGATGATGATGATGATAATGATGATAACAATAATAATAATAATAATAATAATAACAACAAAAATAATAAAAATAATAACAATAATAACATAATAATTATTAAAACAATAACAAACACAATAGCAATAACAACAACAATAACATTATAATGATAATATAATAATAAAATAAAAGTAATAAAAAACAACAATAATAACAACAACAAGAGCAATATATAATATAATAATAATAATAATAATATAATAATAACAATAAAATAAAACATAATAACAATGATGATGATAATAATGATAATAAGAATAAGAATAAGAATAACAACTACAACAACAACAACACAACAACAATAATAATAATAATAATAAATAAATAATAATAATAATAAAAATAGCAATAAGAATAACAACATAGCAACGGAAATATGACCAAAATTCATTATCGTGACCTTGTTTGGACCTCAGAGAAGAAGAAAAAAAGCGAGAGCGAAAAAATTATATATAATTTAAAATATATATATATTATATTATATTATATATATTAGAGAGAGAGAGAGAGAGAGAGAGAGAGAGAGAGAGAGAGAGAGGAGAGAGAGAGAGAGAAAAAGAGAGAAAGAGAAGAGAGAGACAGACAGGAAAGAAAGAGAGAGGGAAAAAGGAAAAAAAACAGACAGGAGAAGAGAGAGAAGAGAGAGGGGAGAGAGAGAGAAAAGGGGAGAGAGAGAAAGAAGAGAGAGAGAAGAAAAGGGGAGAGAGAGAGAGAGAGAGAGAGAGAGAGAGAGAGAGAGAAGAGAGAAGACAGGGAGAGAAGAGAGAGAAAGAGGAGAGAAGAGAGAAAAGAGAGAGAGAAGACAGAAGAGAGAGGAAGAAGAGAGGGAGAGAGAAGGGGAGAGAGAGAGGGGAAAAGAGAGAGAGAGAGAGAGAGAGAGAGCGTGGGCGAGGGTACAGAAGGACAGAGAATCCGAACTATTTTCGTCTCGCTCTAGTTTTCAGGGAGTGACCTTAGTGGGCGGGAGTTTTTAGTGCTCTCTCTCTCTGTCTCTGTCTCTCTCTCTCCTCTCTCTCTCTCTCTCCCTCCTCTCTCCTCTCCCCTCGCTCTCGCCCCTTCCCCTCTCTCTATCTCTCTCTTTTCTCTCTCTCTCATTCTCTTATCTATCTCTGTCTCTCCCGTCTCTCTCGTCTCTCTCTTCTCTCTCTTTCTATCTGTATATCTCTTTTCTCTGTCTCTGTCTCTCTCTCTCTCTCTCTCTCTCTCTCTCTGTGTGTGTGTGTGTGTGTGTGTGTGTGTGTGTGTGTCTCCTCTCTCTCTCTATCTATCTATATCTGTCTCTCTGTCTCTCTCTCTCTCCCTCCCTCCCTCTCTCTCTCTCCCTCTCTCTTTTGTCTTTCTGTTTCTGTCTTTCTGTCTCTCTCCTCCCCTCTCTCTTCTCCCTTTCTCTCCCCTTCTCTCCCCTCTCTTCCCCTCCTCTCTCTCTCCTTCTCTCTCTCTTATTATATTATATATTTTATATATATATAATATATATATATATATTATATTTATTTATCTCTCTCCATCTGTCTCTGCCCCTCTCTCTCTCTCTCTCTTCTTTTCTCTCTCTCTCTTTGTCTTTCTGTTTCTTCTTTCTCTCTCTCTCTCTCGCTCTCTCTCCTTTCTCGCTCCTTTCTCGCTCCTCTCTCTCTCTCTTTCTCTCTGTCTCCTCTCTCTAAACTATCTCTCTGGTCTCCTCTCTTCTCTCCCCTCTCTCTCCCCTCTCTCTCTCCCCTCCTCTCCTCTCTCCTCTCTCCCCCCCGTCTCT
>NW_023657592.1:74528-77028 GCF_015228065.2 Penaeus monodon
GAGAGGAGAGAGAGAAAGAGAGAGAGTGAGAAAGAAAAGAAACCAGTATATAAAATATATAAATTTAAAAAAATAATAATTTTAAAAATTAACATAACTATATATTTTATATTATAATTATAATATTAAATAATAATTTTGTAATTTTAAATAATGCAATATATATTTATATATATATATTTTTTTAATATATATAAACATCAATTTTAATTTTTTTTACGTATTAATTAAAATATAGTAAGCAAATTAACATAATAACCTCTAAAAGGAATTTAAATTTTCTAAGATAAAATTAATACAAAATAATAAAAAATATATATAAAAAAAATATAAGAAAAATAAATAATAAAAAATAAAAAAAAATTTATGGTTTTAAATATTTAAAATATAAATAAAAATATAACATAAAATAAATAAAATAATTTTTTAAAATATATAAATTTAAAAATTATATATTAAACATATATTAATTATATACTATATAAGTAATAAAAATATAATTAAAAGATAAAAAAAATAAACAGAAAAGGGAAAAAATATATAAAAATATATATATATATATATAATATAATAAATATAATATATTTTTATAAAATATATATAAATAAAATTAAAATTGGATATTAAAATATTTAATTAAATAAATATAATATATATTATATATATATATATAATTTTTATATATATATAATTTTATTATAATTAAAATAAATAAAATATATAATTTATAAAATTTAAAATATTGAATATATATATTATATTATATTCCATATTATAAAATATTAAAAATTTTACAGTAAAGTTTTATATATTATTAATATATATATATATATATATTAAAAAAATATATATTAAAAAATATATAAATTTTTTTATATATATATTCATATACATATGTATAATTTTATATATATATATATATATATAAAATATATATATTTTTTTTTTTTTATTTATATATAATACGTTATGAATAATATATAAAATTTATTATAATATATATATATATATATAAAATATATATATATATATATATATAATAATTAAATATTTATATATAAGTGAGTGTGGGTGGGTGGGTGGTGGGTGGTGTGGTGTGTGTATGGGTAATACATATATAAAAAATGTATATATATATAAATAATTTAAAACATAAATATATATATATAATATATAAAAAAAAAATATAATAAATAATATAAAAAATAATAATATATATATATAAAAAATATATATAATAATTATTTTTGTGTGTGTGAGTGTGTGTTTTTTGTGTGGTTTTTGTTTTTGGGTGTGTGGTTTTGTGTTTTAAAAATATTTTAAAAAATAAAATTTAAAAAATAAAAAAAAAAAAAAAAAAAATATTAAAAAAAACAACACACACCCCACACAAAACACAAAAACAAAAAAAAAAAAAATATAATATATTATAAATATAAAAATAATATTATAATTATTAATATATATTTTTATTTTTTTGGTGTGTGTTTATTTGTGTGTGGTGTGTGTGTGTGTGTGTGTTTGTGTGTGGGGGGTTGTGTTGTGTGTGAAAGAAAAATATAAAATAAATAAATTTGAAAATGAAACAAACAAAAACAACAAAAAACCCCAAATAAAAAAAAAAAAAAAAAAAAACCAAAAAAAAAAAAAAAACCAAAAAAACCTAAAAAATATATATATATATTATATTATATATATATATAAAAATTTAATTTGGTGGGGTTGGTTTGGGGGGGTGGGGGGTGGGGGGGGGGTGCTGCGTGTTTTGGGTTGGGTGGTGGTGGGGTGTTTTTAAAATATATTAAAATAATATAAAAAAAAAAAAAAAAAAGAAATATATATAAAATATAAAAATAATATATAAGAGAATGAATGAAAAATAACAGAGAGAGAGAGAGAGAGAGAAGGGGGGGGGAGAGAGGGAGAGAGAGAAAGAGGGAACCAGGGATAAAGAATAAAAAAAATATAAATAAAAAAAAATATAAATATAAAAAAAAGAAATATTAAAAAAAAAAAAAAAAATATAAATAAAAAAGAAATATAATATGTAAAAATATAATAATATAAATATATTAAAAAAAAAAAATAAAGGGGGGATGGGTTAAAAAACTAAAAAAGAAAGATGAAATAAAAAAGAAGAAATTAAAAATATAGACCCAAAAGATTAAATAGAATAGAAAAAAAAAATAATAAAAATAAAAAATAAAAATAAAATTAAAAAAAAAAAACATGTTACAAATATTAAAAATAAAAAACTAAAATATAAAAAATAAATTTAAATAAATAAAAAAAATTAAAAAAAAAAAATAAATATTTAAAAAAAAATATATATAAAAAAATTTTATAAAAAAAAAATATAAAAAAAAATATATAAAATAAAAAGAAATAAAAAAATTTATTTAAAATTTTATATATTTATATATATTTATTTATTAATTTTCATAATATATATATATATATATATCACAACCTACAAACAAAAAAAAAATTTTTTTTTTTT
>NW_023657592.1:79871-82371 GCF_015228065.2 Penaeus monodon
TCCAGTTGCAAATAATGGCAAACACATTGGAGGACACCATGCTTATTATAGGCTTACTGGGTTTACAATCACACGCAAGTTAATTTTTTAAGACCGGCTCATGGCCGGACCGTTAAACTAAGGACCTAGCCCCGCCGCACACTTACCGTTCATACGGATTTGAAAGCGCCGAAAAGGACGGCGCATTGATTTTTTGATGTTCACCGCAAGTTAATTTTAAGCCGGCTCATGGCCGGTAAAAAAACGAAGGAATCCTGCGCCCGCCCGCACCAATTTACACTCATTACGATTGAAGCGACGAGACGCGCCATGGTTGATTTCACCGCAAGGTTAATTTTTAAGCCCGGTCAATGCGCCATAAACGATGGGAATCCTGCGCTCGCCGCACACTTACGCTATACGATTTTGTGAAGCGGCCCCGAGACGCGCAGTTAGAATAATGTCAGGCCCAGCTGCCTATGTGTTCGAAGCATATATACTTGCCTACTTACCCCTAAAGATATGAGAATTCTTATCCAATTAATTTTTCTCTCTTCAATATGGATGGTACCTTATTGAACTCGCTACTCCGACACTTCCAAGTAATTAACACCTTACTTGACACGCCCTTCTTGTGACAAACTGTCCTTATTATGCTCTAATTTTCGTTCCTCGCTACTGAATGTTGTACCTCAGTGCGAAACCTCTGCCACACCCGCTACCCTGGCACGCGACGGCCTAGAGACCCTCGGATCACCAGGAACCATCTGTAGATAAACGACAGAACCTCTTCTGCATCGTTTTCAAGCGTTACAGTCGGCTCGGGACGAGCCTTGGGCGTGGCCGAGCGATTGTAAACAATTATATGTAGCAAAGAACCGGATGTACCACTTCACACCTCCGTCCAAGCACGCAGCCCTTCTCCTTGGGCAGCAGGAAGCAGATGTCGAGTCGCTCTCCTTCTCTTTTCGCACAGGGATGATTAAACATCCGCCTTCGAGGGAACCGCTGCCATAAAAGGGACCACGTCCGTAACGGCAGAAGGATGAGACACAGCCAGACAGCCCAAGCCACACACGGGGTCCAAGCTCCACCACCTCGTCCCATCCACTCGGGGGGATCACGGGGGTCTCTTGGGGGTGGTCACATCTACTCTCAAATTAAACCAGCAAGCTAAGAACCCTTCCTTGACCCGCCCAAGTCCATCTCTCATCTTGTCACATCGGTTGACGCCGGTGCTCCCTAAACTCTCGTGTTGCTCATATTCCTGTGGCTTGCAGTGGCATCCCGCTCTTACATCTGGTTGGCTTCCGGTGGTCACTCGTTTACATCTGGCGACAGCAGGTGTCCTAAACTCACTTCTCTGTTTAAATCTGTGGTGACAGCGGTGTGGCCTTTCTGTTAATATGTAATATAATATATAATATATATATATCATATCTATATTATATTATATATAAATCTATATATATATATATATATATATTATATATATTATATATGTGTTTCATAATATTATATATATATCATGTCTATATATATATATATATATTATATATATATATATAATATATATATCGTATATATATATATGTAATGAGTATATAGCTACACACACAATATGTAACACACAGATAGATAGACCTAGAGGAGAGAGAGAGAGGGGTGGGAGAAAAGAGAGGGGTGAGATTACAGAGGAGAGAGAGAGGAGAGCCTCATGAAGAGGACGAGAGGGGGAGACCAGACGAGAGAGAGAGAGAGGGAGAGGAGATGAGCGAAGGAGCCGTAGTGTTATAATTTTCTTCGGCCTGAGACACGGTCGAGGAGATGAGATGATAACTGAAGAGGATTTGATGAGCGAAACCGAATGTGAGACGAGTGTGCCGAGTGAACAAGAGTCGGATCCGGGGGGGGAAAAATGATACCGGAGGGAGGGAGTGGCAAGAGACTTCGAAGCGTTAAGGAGGAGCCCTGGCAGAGTGAAGAGAGAGAGGACCGCGAGCGGAGTGGAGAGACGAAGAGAGTCTTGAGAGGAGCCCGAGACAGCCGATGGAGAAACGGAAGACAAAGAGGAGGTCGGGCGCTCCGATAGTGGAGAGCATGGATTGACTGGGAGGAGCGATGGAAAGAGATCGAGAGAGAGTGAGAGAGATGGATGAGAAGAGGATGAGACGGAGAAGAAGACAGAGGAGAAGATACGAGGAGAAGATGAAAGAGAAGAGAGAGAGAGAGGAGTGGAGAGAAGGAGAAGGGGTGGAGAGGAAGAGAAGAAGAGAGAGAGAGGGAGGAGAGAGGAGAAGGAAAGGAGGAGGCTTGTCGGAGGAGAGGAGGATTTTGTTATGATTGAGGAGAGGGAGAGTTGGGCGGGGGGAAGGAAGAAGGAGGAGGTTTCGAGAGAAAGAGAGGAAGACACCCACACAGGCACAAATGAGAGAGATGAAGAGAGACGATAGAGAGATGGAGGCAAAGAGATATAAAAAAAAAAAAACTGAGGAAGCAAAAAAAAAGAGGGATAACCCAA
>NW_023657593.1:5000-10000 GCF_015228065.2 Penaeus monodon
AAATTAATTTGTTACGACGGGGGAAACCACTCCCCAAGACTAAAATTTGTTAAAAAAATAAAAAAGGCCCACACGGGTTGCAAATACCGATAATTCTGCTCCTCTCTCACGTACCAGAGATAAATCAATTAAGGAAAAGGTTAAAAAAACCTTATACAATTTTGCTTTTTTTTTGATTGTAAAACACATAATGCGCTCGACACACACACACACACACACAAAACAACACACACACACACACAACAACAAACACACACACACACACACACACACCCCACCACCCCCACCCTCCCTACCCTCCCCCACCACCCCAAAATATCCCATTTTTTAAACTTGTCCTGGATCAGTTTTACCCTTTGATGAATGATCCCCTCCTAATTATCATAATCCTAAATGCCCCTCAAATGATGTCTAATACCACACCTAAAGGGTTCCTCTCACCCTCCCCTCCTCCCTCCAAACCAAACCCTCCCCCCCTTCCCTACCGCCCCTGCCCCACATTCCCCCATCCCCAAAAACAATAATAGTCAAAAAAGTAGAAAACAAAAAAATCACAAGTCTATTTAAAGGGAGATAATACAGTCCGCATAAAGTGCGATGACACCCCTCCTAATGTGATGAAATCATAATCCAACCCTGCCATGTTCACTGTGACTCACCTCCCTCACCACCCCTCCCCCCCTCCACCCCCGTCCCGAAATTCTCGTTTTTGAACTTGTCCCCGATCGAGAATTGACCCTGTTCAGACATGACCACCCCTCTAATAATGAAACTGCAAATCAATAACCCTAACAAGTTTTCTATATGCTTTTAGTACAAACAAACAGACACAAATACAAATCATTGCCCCGAATTTATATAATGAGTGATAATTGATCATTTCTTCTTATTCAGAGGTAATACGGGACGGTGCACTATCGTCTTGAGGTGAACCCAAACCAAAAAAAGGGAAATCCTTTTAACCTTACAAAGATTGACAAGTTCTCAGTACGTAAATAAAAGACAAAAAATAGCATTACACTATCCATTTCTCATCCATATGCATAAAAAAAAAAAAAAAATACTTGAAAAGACATAATCAATATTTTTAAAAATTTTTACAAAGCAAAATAAAACAAAGATGCAACTCAATAAGAATTCTCACAGAAATTTCTTAACTTCGCGGGAACATTGAAAAACTTGCGAACTCCTCCTTCTTTTAAAACATGTTATACTAGTGTTCTTACATCCCAAAGGTATTTCATATAAAATACAATTTCAGTGAAAGGATCATGAAACCTTTTTTGTCCCAAACCCTTAAATTTTTTCAAGAAAAAAACACCGTCCAACAGGTGATAAACAAATAAGAAAAAAATAACAGCTTAATTTTTTGGTAAATGTAAAGCGATAACACCCTACCACTTTTGAAAATTGCAGCTTATACAACGGAAAATCATAAAAAAGGGGTGAAACCCTAATAGAAAAACAACGAATTTTTAACTTCGCGGACTTTGAAAACATCTTAATCCAAAGGGCTCTTCTAATAAAAAACAATTCACTAAAAAGGTTCATGAACTCTTGTTGTACTAAACTTATTATGATTTCACAAAACACACCCCTAACAGGGATAATAAAAATAAAATAAAAATAAAATTTAAAAATTTTCGTGAAAATTTAAATGCGATAACCACTATCTCATACCTTTTAAAAATTTCGGCTTAAAACTTTAATTCCCAACAGGTTAAAATCCCCGGTTTTATTCTTTTTAGAAGGTTAATAGGGTTTTCAACGCATCTGCGCGAGACCAAAGACGGTTTCCCCCCACCTATTTCCGTCAAAGTTAATATTTACCAAAGATCACCCCTGTCCCCACGTGCTGACCATTTGTTTTGCAAATTTAACCTAAAGGGGGCAATGCGGTATATTTCCTAAAATTTCCCGCCTACTCTCATTTTGTAAATTTACAATGAAAACTGGGAAAATTTTCAGCTTTGCCATATTATATCGTGTACGCCAATACAGGTTTCCCTTTGATAAAAAAAACCCAGGGGAAACCTTTTAGGGCCCTTTGTTTAGATGATATAAAAAAAGAGGAATTGAACAAAGGGGACTAGCTTTTCAGTAATTTCTCCCCCCACAAAATTTTCTATAGAACCTCCCCACAAGTAATACAAGAAAAGGAACTTGCAAGGTAACCCAAAAGTTTTTTACATATTCATTATCTAGAAAATATGCGTTTTGTCTCCTAAAAGAACGGGAAAAAAATTGAAAAAAGACACAAATAACCTTCCCGAGGGAAATAACCACTAAACTTTACTTCCGTTTTCCCTCCATGGTCTTTCTCACCAGTCTCAAAATGCTTAAGAACGGGGCTAGATAATTGCTATTTTAAGTGGGTACGGCGTTTGTTTTTTCTTTATCTGCAAAATGTTTTTTTTCTCCTAAAAGAACGGGAAAAAAAATTTAAAAGGACACAATAACCTTTCCCAAAAGGTTAATTTAACAAAAAATTTACTTTTTTTGTTCCCCCGTCCCTTTCCTTTTTACAAATCAGCAAGAATGGAGTAATAAATTTTTTTTTAAGGAACATCACCTCACCCCGGTCTATGGTATTTTCTTTTTGGAAACGTACTTCGCCCCGCTTTTTTAAGTAAAACCATGCATATATTTTTCTCAAAACTCCCCATACAAAAAGAAAAATTTTTTTTCGTTGGGATGAAAAAAACTTGACCTCGATCTCTTTTAAAATTTTTGAATATCTTAATACAAATCAACCAATGAAAAAAATAATTTTATCTTTAAAATCCTTTCCTTGATTTTCCTATGTCCCCAGTTTTGTAGTAGCGAAAACATTTAAAAACCCCCATAAAATATTTTTTTTCTTCAAAAATCAAAAAACCGTATAAAAAGAAGGGTTTTACTTGTTTTTTCCCTTTTAAAAACATGTCTTTTTCAAAAAAAAAAAATTTTATAAGATATAAAAAAAAAAGGTAAAATAATAAACCCCCCCCTGTTATAAAACTTTTATAATGCTGATTGGGCAAAGAAAAATCAAATTCGCCTAAAGAAGATTTTTTTTACCCAAGGTATGTTTCCCCCCCCGGATAAAAAAAAAAAAAAAATATTATGCACCCCGAGCGAGGATCTTAGCAGACAGCATGTGATTTTCCAAATGACTTTTTTTTTTTTTTTTTTTTTCTAAAAAACCCAGTTTTTCTAAAAGTTTTTTCTTTTTGTGTTCTAATTAATTTTTTTGTTTTAAGTGCAGTAAAGGGTATATCAAACAAATACAGTCGGGGGTAAGTTTTAGAGAAAGGGTTGAAATCACAGTCCTAAAGGGGGGAAAAAACCGCAACCGAACAAAATTTTCAAAAGACAAAATAAAAAAGCATTCGTTTAGGAGAAAAAAAAATTTGCATTACTCATAATAAGGGGGGGAAAGTTCTTTATAAATAGAGAAAACAAATGCCCTTTTTTTTTAAATACAAAGGGGGATTTTTGAAGTAAAAGTATATGAACTAGCAGTTTTTTTAGACTTGGAAATTTGTAAGTTTAAAATTTATGCATTGTACATCTTTTAAAAAAAAGTCTTATTTTTCTAAATATGCTTCCTAAAATCTGACAAATTTTCCCGCAATATCCCAAAAACGCGACCCCAGCAGGGTTTAGGGAATACCTCTGTTGTCACGAGATAATGACTTCACCTCATAGAAAACCCTTAAAGGCTGCGAATGGGAAGAGGCGAACAAAAGAGCGACACCAGGGAATACTTTTCTCGTCCCTTTTGTGAAGAACTGATGTTAAGAAAATCTACAATGGAATCGACCCCCCAATCATTTTACCAAAGTAAACCCCCCTGTTCTAGATAGCTAGAAGTTTTAGAAATGCCGCCTCGGGTTTCATTTTGTACATACGTTCTCCACCCACCCTTTTTGCTAGCTCACCCCTGTTTCCCTATCAAACTGCCCTATCTTTTTCCGAGGCTTCACCCTTTTTCCTAAATCTTCTCCCCCCCTCACTAAGCGCGATGCTTATTTTCCGCGGGGTAAAAAAAAGGTGATTATAAACTAATGGACTATAAATAACTTCACAAAACACTAGATATTTTTTGACATTTATTTACTTGGAATTGGGGTGCTTATAGCCCCTATCAAGCTTGGGGGTTCTTTCGAAAAAAACTAAAAATTTTATAAAACAGTAATAGGTCTTTCATTGTAGTATAAAAAAAGATAATTTTCCGATGACTGCAATACCAATCACATGTAAACATTTCCCCCCGGATAATTTGTCAAATTTATAATTCCATCATTCATTTTAAGTTTTGCTTCCGCTTTCCCCGCAAATTTTTTTTTTTTTTCCCATTTGCAGACAAATACGACTAAAAGGGCACGATTTGCGTCTTTCGGGCATTTACCTCTGTGGAAGAGCATTAGATTTGATAAGGCTTATAAAACTGCAACCGTATCCGAGCCTTCTCTAGAATTACCAATTTCCTATGTAAAAGTGTAATTTTTTTTCTTAAATCAAAAATGCTTCAATGGTACAAAATGTATTTTTTTAAAACCCATCAACCTTGTTTTTTAAAGAAGAAATATACCAAAACCCCAAACTTTTTCCCGCGAGACAATACTACGTCTGGAAGCTGTAAAATTTTCACATAATGTGCACCCCCCCCAAGCACTCCTCACAACCTTTTAAAAAAAACTTTTTCTTGGCGGGGTTTCATTATAACATTTGCATTAAAATGCCCACGTTATCAGCGTCTCTTTGCTCAGAGAATATTTCTCCCCTTAATGTTTACCCCAGCCCAGAGAGGGGCTCATTTTCCCGACGGCCCACTCATCACCGCGCGGATGCGCGCGCGGGAAATAAAACGCACGAAATATGAAATTTTGGGGCGTATGATTTGTATTTGTGTCTTTTTGTTTGTACTAAAAAACATATATGAAACCTTTTTAGGTTATTTATTTTTGACAGTTTCATTCATTTGGGGGGTGGTCACCGTCTGTAAAAGGGTCAAA
>NW_023657593.1:15000-27104 GCF_015228065.2 Penaeus monodon
TAGCAGAAGCAATCAGTTCGAGGCATGGTGAGCACTTTCACTGAAGAGGTGATACTTAAGTGCAGGCAGACAGATTACCTCCTTTTATATCGGAGGATGAGGGAACATTTCACAGAGATTACAGAATTTCCCCTGGCTTCAGGCGGATCACCCCGCAGGCTTTCGGGCCGCCTGTTCCCCTGACGTTCACGAATCTGTACAGCAATTCTACGGACTCCTTCGCCCTGCAAGATGACGTGGCTTAGCTGTTTTCCTGGTTTGTCTGTGTGTGTGTTTTTTTTAATAAGAATGAACCTGGGTTTTATATCCTCTGACTTACCTTTCCCATTGGTCCGTGATCTACATCTACACTATTTCTACTGCACGTAATGCTACTTATACACTACTTACCTTATATTCTATACTTACCTTGTCTTATTCTTGCCTTTTCGCTTCGACTAATTCACCTTAGTTTTGTTTCTCTCTCGTTTTTCTCTTGTGTTTCCCGTTTTCCCTCACGGATCCCTTTTTTCTCTTTTTCGTACTTTCCTGTTTTTAATTTATTTTATGTGCCCATTTTTTGTATAGTTTTATTGTTCTTTTTATTTTATGTATATTTAAAGTTATTTCAAACACACCATACACTATTTAGTAAATTAAATGAACTGCATTATGGGTAAAACACATCACCAAGCGCGGGAAGCCCCCAGTAATAAAAGGTCAAGCCAGGTCGGTGAGAGAGAGGGGCTTTTTATCTTGGTGACAGACCGTTGAATTTTTAGCTGGCTTTTAGTTTTTAGCTGGTGCTTCTCGTGCAGGCGGGTTGTCTCTGTTGTTTCAAGTAAGTGTATGGTGTGTTATCTTGTGTATTGGTGATGTTTATTTTATTGTTCTTTTTATTGTGACTATGGGATCACTTTCAAATCACCCGAGAGTTATCCTCAAATAATCCAAACCCACATGGATATTACCTGTAGTTGAGTAACACGCTACCAAACCAACATCTCTAACTCTAGGAGTTTGATTTATCCACTACAGTTACAATTTGATTTAGTGCCTGTGTGCGCTTCCAGCCTTGCAGGAATAGCATAGTATTTGTAGAAGTCTGCAGGGAGTAATAGCATCCATATAGTTTGTGTTATTTCTTGTTAAATACTCAGTAACATATAAATTGAAGTGTAATGTTACACAACGGTTACATAATTTGTATATAGGAGCATAGGGAAGTTTTTTTTTTTTGGGGGGGGGATTCGCATTATTGGTGAGCGGCATAGGTAGAGGTGGAAATAAAAGAGGTTAAGTTTCTGGCTGGGTTTTCAATATGGGGTTATGTCTATTATATCCCTCACCCCATGTTACTTAGTTATTGACTTAGAATACTAATAACTATCAGAGTAAATATATTCTTTTCATAATCTTTGTAAGATATATGTTCGAGTTTTATGATCCTTTGATTTAGGTACCTAATAATGTTTACAAGTGATTGTGCACAATAGTTGATTTCAATATATTCATTTGCCAGGTGCACAAGTAAATTCCTTATTCAGATGCATTATGAACAATTATCACAAGGATAAGACACTTTTTACATCTACGCAAAGGAAAAGGCTTCCAATAACCATTTAACTATATCTTAACCAAGGGAAATACAAAAAATGAACTTATATGTATGGGATGCAGGTATGGGATGTATTCTTGGCAACCATGCTGAATGGGGTAATTTCAATATATTCACTTGACTGGTGCACAAGTAAACTCATTATTCAAATGCGTTATGAACAATTATCACATACAAAAGTCACTTATTACATATGTGCAAATATGGTTAAGAAAGAGAAATTCTGGAAGTCGCATACCAACACAAAATACCCTATGATTACTTGTACTATGGTTACCTATACCTATTGTGGTAAGTTGGCTAAGTCAGCAAACTTGGATTATCACACCCTGTAGTCACTTACTACAAACTTAGAGGACATTACCCGAATAGAAAGTGGGTATTTAATCCTTAAGGACGCGGAGTCATTTACTGCTAGACAGGCGTATCCAGAAAAAATTGCTATTCATTGATACTATTGATGGGTCATGTCATAGGTTATATAACTACACTTATTTGAGGATCATTAAAAGCAAATTTGCATTCAGTACATGTTGGGGATGCGCTCACCACATGGCAATTACCTACCTGAAACGCACTTGACCGAGGTAACAAGGTCATATTATGCGTGATGTAATTAGATAAAATCCTGTCATGCCCGGAAGGGTCCTGGTACCCTAACTTGCCCATCTCTCCCCTACTCATAATATGTGTTTTTGGGTCTGTATCTGTATAGTATATATACATATATGCCTTATTTTTATATGTATAAGTATATATATATATATATATTTTATATATTTTATATATATATATATATATAAAATATATATGTTTTGTGGGGTGTGTGTGTGTGTATATATGTATATATATGTTTTAAATTTATGTATATATATATGTATATATGTATATATATGTGTGTATATGAAATGGGTGGGTGCTTCATGCTCAGGGTGATGTGAAGTGATGGTGTGGTAGCCATGATAGGTTAAGTAGTTAAATGTCTTTGCTTGCAGCTGCAAATGCTGGCTACCCAGTGCGAAAAATGGAGCAGTTTTTGCATTAGCCTCCCCTGCCAGTTCAAAACCTCTGTTTCATCGAGACTTCTTTCAGTGCCTCCTTGTGGCCACCCATGGAAAAATGGCACTTCGCAGTCCCAGGTAAACTGTGGGAGATCTCGGAGCAGTACGAGGCCACAAAGGTACATGGCCCACCCATGTGTGGACATGCCCTAAACACTATAGCAACTCCTGCCCCTCAGTCCCCATGGGGGTTAAAGGGGAGTTCGGGGGAGGTGGGAATTGTTAGTTCCCCCCCCCCCCCCCAGGAAACTCACTGGCAACATTTTTAAAAAGTGGAATGCTGGGGGGAAAAGGGGGCTTTTCCTCCCATCCAGCAAGTGAGGCAGCCTGACTGATTGATTATTTCAAATTATCTGCCGCGTCAACAACTGAGGTCATTAGCGGCGAATGCCTTGTAAGATAGAAATATTAAATATTCAAAACTAAAAAAATCTATCAATAAATGTATTATGAATAACAAATGTTATATGAAAAATCAAAGCATAAATATTATGCTCAAGTGTAATTTAAAAATTTTTACATATACACCCCGCATAAATTAAATTTTATTGAAAAAAATCCATCCCCCCCCAGTACATTTTTTAAGTACATGGGGGAGACGAGTACATACATCTTTGGTCTGAGAAAGTGCACATCTTTCCACTACATGTGGGGACATTAATGGCTCTTGGCATCCCTCACAAAGTGTTTCTTTTAGCCATTCTTGTTTGTGAGTCTTGTTTGCCCGATTCTAGTCCCTTTTTTAAAGCAACTTTTTCCTTTTTCGGTTGGGATTGGGTGCTGGTAACCCCGCTGCCAAGGGCATCTCTAATCTTGCAGTTTTTTTTAAGGATGTCCATTGTTCCTTCCTTTTTTAAAGAAAACAAAAAACCCGATTTTAGGTTTCCCGGTTTTTTGGGGTGGAAGAGGAAAAAAGAGCTCACAGGGCTGATTTGCGTGCCTTGGCCTTTGATCAGCTCGATCATTACCACTGATACCAACCTTCCAATGGCCCCCGAAAAATAGAGTTTTCTTTTTTTCTTTTTGCCCTCATTTCAAGCCAAAATTGAACCTCCCCACTACCGGATGTGATGAGTTTTAAATCTTGATTGCTTGCGAAAGGGACTAAAAGAGTCACAATAAAATTACAAAAAGAAAGATCCTAAAATCTTAGTCATCTTTAAAGCTGGGATGATTTTTATTTTAAATCTGCAGTTTAAAAATCGAGGCTTCCCAAGAAAGGGCTGCCCCAAAAACAGTCTTCCTTCTGCTCACTGCTGTAAACCTACACCATTTTCAAATTTTGAACCTCTGTATATATTGCATCTAACCTTTGGGACATAGGGAAAAGTGTGAAGAAAACTCCCGACCTTTTGTTTCGGATCTCTCCCCCTTTCCCCCAAATTTTGACCAAATCCAGCTCGACTTGATTTAACATAGGGGAAAAATTGAGGAATTCCCCAAAAGCCCCGAAACTTTGTGAGATTTAAATTAAAAACTTCCACAAGATTCCCCCATTCTCCTACCAAAGGATTGGGTAAACCTCAATTGGATTTTTATCTAAACTGTCTATCTAAACTATCTATTTTTTTACAAAATATATAAAAATATTTTATATATTATAAAATATATTCTATATAATATATATATATTAATTAAAATATATTTTATATAATATATATATATAATATATATATATATATTATATATTTATATATATATATATTATATATATATATATATTAGATATTATAATATATTATATATATATATATATAATATATATTATATATATATATATATTATATATTGTAGATAGATAGATAGATAGCAGATAGATAAACATCCAATTGAGGATAGCCAACCTAGGGTAGGAGAATGGGGAATCTTGTGAAGTTCTTAATTTAAATCTCCTAGGTTCGGCGTTGTTTCCCTCTTTCCCCCTTGTTTAAATCAAGTCGACTGGTTTGGCGAATTGGAAAGGGGAGATCCGAAACAAAAGTCAGAGTTTTCTTCCACATTTCTATTACCAAGGATTAGATAAATATATACGAGGTTCAAAATTTAAAAAGGGTGTAGTTTACAGCAGTGAGCAAAAGGAGACTGTATTTGGCGTCTTTCTCTAAAAACCTCGATTTTCACTGCAGAGTTAATGCCACCCTTGCCATTAAAGATGACTAAGATCTTAGGGATCATTCTATTGTAATATATTGTGACTCTCTTAGTCCCTCGAAAGAAATAAAGGGTTTAAAACTCATCCATCCGTAGTGGGGGGGTTCAATTGCTTGCACTGATGCAAAAAGTAAAAAGAACTCTATTTTTCGGTGCCATGCATGTTGGTATCAGTGGTAATGACGAGCTGATCAAAACCAAAGGGCCTGCAACTACCCCTGGGGATGCTCGTTTTTCTTACCCCCACCGGGAAAACCTACATCATTTTTTGTTTTCTGAAAAATGGAAGGAAAAATGGACTCCCCTTAAAAAAACTCAAAAGATTAAGATGCCCTTTGGCACGGGGTACCAGCTCCATCCAACCGAAAAGAGAAGTTCATTAACAAGACTAAACGGGCAAACAAACCCCAAAAAAAAGAAGGGCAAATAAAACACTTTGTGAGGATCCAAGGCCTTTAAAATGCCCACATTAGGGGAAAATGTCAACATTCTCGACCAAAGATGTTTACTCGTCTCCCCCATGAAACTCTAAAAAATGTACGGGGGGGGGGATGGTTATTTTCAATAAAATTTAATTATGCGTGTTGTATATTTAAAAATTTTATACACTTGAGCAAAATTTTTATGCTTTGATTTTTTAATATTTTATTGTTATTTGAAAGATATTTATTGAAATTTTTTTATAGTTTTGAATTTTTTAATTTTTTCTACTTACAAGGCATTCGCCGCTAATGACCTCATTGTTGACGCGGCAGATAATTTGAAATAATCAATCATCGGGCCCCCCCGCCCACTTGCTGGATGGGAGAAGCCCCCTTCCCCCCAGCTTTCCCACTTATTAATTTGCCAGTGGTTTCCGGGGGGGGGGGGGGGGGAACTAAAAACCCCACCTCCCCCGAACTCCCTACCCCATGGGGACTGAGGGAGGGTTGCTATAGTGCTGGGGCTTCCACCATGGGTGGGCCATGTACCTTTTGGGGCCTCGTACGCTCCGAATCCCCCACAGTTTCCTGGGACTGCGAAGTGCCAGTTTCCATGGGGGGCCACAAGGAGGCACTGCAAATTCTAACAGGGGTTTTTGAACTGGCGGGGGAGGCTAATGCAAACTGCTCCATTTTTCGCCTGGCCCAGCAGTTGCAGCTGCAAGAAAGAAGACATTTACTACTTAACCTATCATGGCTACCCACCCACTTCACATCACCCTGAGCATGAAGCACCCCCCCTTTTACATATACACACTATATATCTATTATACATTATATATACATATTAATACATATAATACAATAACACACACACACACACACACACATATATATTATATATAAAATTATATATATATATATATATATAATATATATATATATACTTATACATTAAATAAAAGCAATATGTATATATACATATACAATACGACAAACCCACATTTATAGTAGGGGAAGATGGACAAGTAGACTACCAGGACCCCTTCCCGGGGCATGACAGATTTTATCTAATTACATCACGCATAATATGACTTGTTACCTGGGTCAAGTGCGTTTCAGGTGGGAAATTGCCTTTGGGGGTGAGCGCACCCCCAACATGACTAAATCTAATTGCTTTTAATGCCCTAAAATAAGTGTAAGTTATTAACCTATGACATGACCCATAAATAGTATCAATGATAGCAATTTTTTCTGGATACCCTGTCTACATAAATGACTCCGCGCCCTTTAAGGGATTAAATACCCCTTTCTTTCGGGTAATTGTCCTCAAAGTTTGTAGTAATGACACGGGTGTGATAATCCAAAGTTTGCTGCTAGCCAACTTCCCACAATAGTATAGTACCTAGTACAATAATCTGGGGTATTTTGTTTTGGTATGCAAATTTCCAATTTTCTTTTTTAACCTATTTGCCTATGTAATAAGTGACTTTTGTAGTGAAAATTTGTTCATAACGCTTTTGAATAAAAATTTACTTGTGACCAGTCAATGAATATATTAAAATTACCCTTTCCATGGTTGCCAAGAATCATCCCATACCTGCACCCCATACATAAAAGTTCTTTTTTTGTATTTCCCTTTGGTTAAATATAGTTAAATGGTTAGGGAAACCTTTTCCTTTGCGTAATTAAAAAGTTCTTTCCTTGTGATAATTGTTCAAAAATGCTCTGAATAAGGAAATTTACTTGGCACCTGGCAAATAATATTTTGAATCACTATTGTGCAAATCACTTGTAAACATTATTGGTACCTAAATCAAAGGTCATAAACTCGAACATATATCTTTAAAAAGATTATGAAAAAATATTTTATTTCTGAATTATTATATTCTAGTCATAATAAGTAACATGGGGGGGATATAATGACATCCCTCTATTAAACCCGGCCCAAAATTTAAACCTCTTTTTTTTTCCCCCTCTCCCTACCGCTCACCAAAATGCAACCCCCCCCCCAAAAAAAAAAAATTTCCCCTAGGGCTCCTATTACAAATTATGTAACCGTTTGTAACTTACCTTCAATTTTATTTTACTGAGTATTTAACAAGAAATAACCCAAAACCCCTATAAATTGGAGCTATTACTCCTGCGACTTCTAAAAATCTATGCTTTTCCTCAAGCTGGAAGCGACAAAAAGCACTAATAAAATTGAAACTGTGTGGATAAATCAACCCTAGAGTTAGAGATTTTGGTTTTGGACGTGTTACTAAACTACAGGTAATTCCATTGGGTTTGGTTTTTTTTGGGAAAACCCCGGGGTGTTTGAAAGTGACCCCATGTCACATAAAAAGAACAATAAAATAACATCACCAATACAAAGATACACCCATACACTTACTTAAACAACAGAGACAACCCCCGCACGGAAGCACCACAAAAAACCCAAAAAGCAGCAAAAAATTAAAGGGTCTGTCACCAAGAAAAAAACCCCCTCCTCTCACCGACCTGGCTTGACCCTTTATACTGGGGTTTCCCCGCGTTTGGGATGTTTTTACCCAAATCATTTTCTTTTAAATTTACAATAGGATGGTTGTTTGAAAAAACTTTAAAATAACAAAAAAATAAAAAAAACATAAAACTATACAAAAATGGGACAAAAATAAATTTTAAAAAAAGAAAGTAGAAAAAAAAAAAAGGATCCGTGGGGAAAAAGGAAACAAAAGGAAAAAGAGAGAGAAACACAACTAAGGGGAAAAATCAAGGCAAAAAGGCAAATAAACAAAGGGAAGTATAGAATATAAGGGAAATAATTTTATAAGTAGCATTACTGCATAGAAATAGTTAGATTAGATCACGGGCCCAATGGGAAAGGTAAGTCAAAGGGTATAAAAACCCGGGTTTATTCTTTTTTAAAAAAAAAACACACACAGACAAAAAGGAAAAAACTAAGCCACGCTCTTGCAGGGCGAAGGAGCCTAAATTTCTGTAAGATTCGGAAAAGCGGGGAACAGGGGGCCCGAAAGCCTGCGGGGTGATCCCCCTGAAACCAGGGGGAAATTTTGTAATCTCTGTAAAAAACTTTTCCCCACCTCCGTATAAAAGGGGTAACTGTCTGCCTCACTAAATTCACCCCCTTCGTAAAATGCTCACCATGCTCGAACTGTTGCTTCTGCTAATATGCGGCCAAAAACTGACCGAAAATCACCTTTGCTTGCTCTGCCCAAATGTAAAACTTCACCTCCCAGCAAGACGCATCATACAAAAAATGCTATTGCTAAGGGAAGATTTTAAAAAAAGGGGGGAGAAAAGGGGGGGGGGGGGAAAAGAAAGGAAGGAAGGGGGGGGAAAAAAAAGGGAAGGGGGGGGTCTTGATTCTAAACGGGTTTTAAAACATCCAATTAAATTTCCCCTACCCCCCTTCGTTCCCCCCTCTTTGGGCGACGTTCCTCCAGCTATCCCCGGGGCAAAGGGGGGTCCTTGAAGTGCCTTCGCCTCCTTCAACCCCCAACCCCCGCACGAAATTTTCCTTTCCAACTACGCCACCCGCGTCCTGTCTGCCCACTCTTTGTCTCCACTCACCCCTCTTCTCCCCCTAGGGTCCACATTGTTCCCCCTTTAAACCTTTTTGTGCCACCTTTTGGCCCCTCCCGTCCCCCCTCCTCGCCAAATTCTTCGCGAACCCTCGTCAGCGAACTATGGACCATCGTTCCATTTTGCACCGCCATACTTACCCGCTACTAAAAAGTCAAGCGGTGACACAAAATGAAAAATCCAGACTAAAAATATATTAGGGATTTTGATAATTGATTTGTTCAGTAAAAAAAAGAACCCATAACTTTGTTTTTTTCTAGAACCTTCCTTATTTTGTTTTCTCAATTTCAAAACTTTTTTTTGCTTTTCATGTTTTTTATGGGCATGGGCTTGATTTAGAGTAGTTTAAAATTTAGTTTTACCTAGTCTTTCGTTGGTTTTAAGGGTTTTTATTTCTTCTTGTTTTTTTTAAATTTTATTTTAATTACTTTTGCCGATTTTTTCATCTTTTTTTTTACGTAAAACCGAGCCTTCACAGTGACTTTTTTTATAAATGGGGAACACCTATTATGGGCTCTTTAGCCTAAAAAATAAGGAAAAGGGGGATACGCTACCCTTCCGTCCTTTTCTGTCAGAGAGGTCGAAATATGGGAAAAAGTTTTTCGATGAAACGGGGGGGGGGCAAAGAATCCCAATATATATGCATAGCCAAAAACAACGCTTGCAGACCCCTTTATATAGGCTTCCATTTCACTGCAATTATTTTTAAACCGGCTCATGACCGTAAACGAAGGAATTCTGCGCCCCCCCGCACCCAAAATTACGCCCAATTACACCCACAAGTTTACTGCCCGAACCCCACGGGGTTAAAAAATTTAAATTTTAGGCCCAGCTGCCTGTGTTCGAGGTATAATACTTGCCTATTAAGCTGAAAATTTGGAATTCTTTTCCAAATATTTTTTTTTTTTTTACAATATGAGGGGACTCTACTGAAAAAATTACACCCCCCAATTAACTGCCCCTTCTTATACAAATTTTTCTTCTTAACTCTCCTTTTTTTTGGGATCTTTCTAAAGGGGTCGACAAACATTTGTCCTCCCCTTGCCCTTTTCTGGCCTGGTCACTTATATTTCGCCTCTGAACGTGTGACCCTCCTTGTTACTAAATGTTGCACCGCAGTGCGAACCCCCGCTGCCATGATACTCTGGCGACCATCGGATCACCAAGACTCATCTGTTGGGCGTCAGCAACCCGCTCCCCATCGTTTCTGCAGTATTTCAAGTGTTGCAGACGGGTCGAGGACGACCCTTTATGAGCGTTAAAAAACACACATAGCAGGACCGGGACCGTTTCACACCTCCGTCCTCAAAAGCTGCCTGTTTCCTTGGCGGATCAGGGGCCCTCCCTATTTTTCTTTTGGGGGGCTTCTGCGACGTAAGTAAACATCCGCCCTAGAAGAGAGCCACCGCATAAAGGACCGTCTCATCACCGAGAGGGAGGGACAAGGCAACAGACCAAGCCACACAGGACCAACGCTACCACTCATCCTCGAGATACGGGGGATACGGAGGTCTCTTGCGGGATCACAACAATATGCCGCAAGCTAAGACCCCTTTCATTCCTCCACAAAACAACTCTCGCATTTCAATACATTATTATTATATATATATATATATATATATATAATATGTATTTATGTATGTATGTTGTTGTGTGTGTGTGTTTTTGTGTATTGTGTGTGTTGTGTATGTTGTAGAGTGTGTGTGTGTTGTGTTTATAATATTATAAGTATATATGTACTACACAAACACCACAACCACACACACCACACACACATACACACCACACCCACACCCCCCACAACACACACCACACACACCTACACAAACACACACACACCCACACACACACACACACACACACACACATCGAAATTTTATGCACACACTAGATGAGATGCTATGCATCCAGCCAAACCCGCCTGCGCTTCTACTGATGTGGAAAGGGTGCCAGCAAATATTAATCAAGAAATTTGCATACACACTAGTAGTTTTTTTTGCATTTCGTCTATCGGGAGAAAAAAAAAAAAAAAATAAAGAAAAAAAATATATATATATTTTTTTTTTATATAAATAAATAAACAAATATATATATATATAAATATAATTATATATATATTATACATTATATATATAATATATATATATATATTTTATAATATAATATATAAAACCACACACACACACACACACACACCCACACACCCCACACACACACCACACACACACACACACACACACCCACCACCACAGTCGAAATTCATATGCACACCTAGATGAGATGCTATACATCCACCCAAAATACCTGCCTTCTACTGATGTGGAAAGGGTGCCAAAATATTGATCATAGAAATTTGCATGCTACACATAGTACGTTCTTTTGCATTTTGTTCTAGTCGGTAGAAAAAAAAAAAAAAAAAAAAAAAAAAATAATATAATTATATATATTTATATTTTTATTTAAAAAGTAAAAAAACAAAAAAAATATTGTATATATATAAATATTATGTAAAATTTTAATTATAAATAATATAATATATAATGTAGTAAAAGACAAAAAGCTGCCATTCAAAAACGACATGACAAACGCTGCACATTCATATACGTAATAAGAACCTGCACATTCATGTACTAAAGAATTGAAAGTAGGTCAGTGACCGTGACTAATCATAACCTTGACTAAACCGCAAACCGCAACCCAAAGTCCCAAAAACCCTAATCAAAACCGGGAAAAAATTAACCTACTTTCACATGTGCATTTTTGTTCGTAATGAGGGCCCCATAAGAAAAAATGAAACAAAAGATTACTACAACGATTCCCCTCCAAGCGGGACCGGGGACATAGATTAATGCACAGCGTAACCCCACAACCTTATCGGAGTGAAAGCAGGGTAATGTGGTTGGGCAAAATCGAACCCCCACACGTACAGAATGTG
The DNA here is from genome assembly GCF_015228065.2 of Penaeus monodon. Classification (NCBI taxonomy): domain Eukaryota; kingdom Metazoa; phylum Arthropoda; class Malacostraca; order Decapoda; family Penaeidae; genus Penaeus; species Penaeus monodon. The sequence continues at coordinate 26,755 of NW_023657593.1, forward strand.
AAAGTAGTCGTGACCCTGACGTAAACGTACCTTGACGAAACCACAACCGCAAACCGCAACCAAGTCCACAACAACATAATCAAACCCGGAACTTTAACCCACTTTTACATATGCTTTTATGTTTCTTTTATGATGCTCATAAGAGAAATAAAGAAAAAAATATGGCTACAGACAGTATCCCCTCCAATGCAGGTGCAGGTGACATAATTAATATCAAGCGTAAAAACACAACCTTATGAGAGTGAAGCAGGGTTAAAGATCACGAGGCAACCCCTAGACCAATTTAAAGCCCCCCCAGGGGCCCCGGGAAAAAAAGGGCCTTAAAACCGCCCAACTTAACCGGGTGAAAT
>NW_023657594.1:12500-20000 GCF_015228065.2 Penaeus monodon
TCTTTTTCCCCCTCTTCTTTTCCCCTCCTTTTTTCTTTTCCCCCTTTTTTATCTCTCCCCCCTCCCCCCCCTTTTTCCCCCCTCTCCTCTCTTTCTCTCCCCCCTCCCTTTTTTTCTCCTCTCTTCTCTTCTCTCCCCTTTCCCCTCTCCTTCTCTCCCCCCTTTCTTTTTTTCCTCCCTTCTCTCTTTTTCTCTCTTCTTTTCCCCTCTTCCTACTCCTTTCTTCCCCTCCCCTTTTCCTCTCCCCTTCCCGTTTTCCTCCTTCACCCCTTTTTCTCCTTTTTTTTCTTTCCCTTTTTCCCCCTCCCCTTTTTTTTTCTCTCTTCCCCCCTTTTTCCCCCCTTAAATTTTTAAACCCTTTTTTTTTCCCTCCCCCCCTTTTTTTTCCTCCTTTTTCCCAAAAACTTCCAGAATTTTTCTTTTCCCGGTGAAATTTTCAATGGCCCAAAAGAGGTTCGCGGTTTTTAAACCCTTCGTGCATGCCCCCCGGGGAGGGGGGCGGGGAACCGCCTGCGCCGGCTGAAACGCCTTCAGAACCCCTTGCAACAGAAAGCATGCACCGAAACTTCAGCCCAAAACCATCCCAAAAACCACTGCGGGACCCCACGAAATGCACCCCGCCCCTGCAGAGCACGGCATGCCACGCACATGCGATGCCGCATCCACGCACATGGCAAAACCCCAAATGTACAACGCACTTTCAGAACGCAAACCCACTGAAATAGCAAAACCCGCACATCAGGAACGGACCCTGCCACACGCAAAATGCAAAAGCAGGGCAAAACCAAAACGCCATGCAAAACCACCCCTGCACACGCACATGCGGAAACGCATGCCACCCCAAAAATTCGTTCCCCGCATGCAAAAACCCAGCACATGCAGAATGCCCCCATCACACGCACTTTCAGCCCCGCAAAAGCTTTGCAAAAAGGGCCCCCAAACCATCAACCACGCTGCCCACGCACTGCAAAACCAACGCATCCCAAAAACGGCACTTTGCAACAAACGCATACACAAGGGCACAATGCGGGAACCACGAAATAAACCCCACGGCAATCCCAGAGAACCGCACGCAGGCCCACGAAGGCACAGGGCACATGCAGATAAAAACGCAATGCAACACGCACTTTTGACCCCAAAACGCATACACACGCAAAACAATAAAATCAAGCACGAAATTGCACCCGCCATGCAACACAGGGCATGCACACGCACATGCAGAAGCACGCAGGGCACACGCACATGAAACCCAAAAAAACGCAGGGCACATTCCCCTTTGCAAAACCCACGCATGCACTTCACATGCGGGACACATGCATTTTACAAAACCCGTAAAAAACAAAACGGCCCCCAATGTTCATAACGCACGACCCTCATTCATTTATAAAATATTTGCATATTTTGTCTCTCTTTTAGTCCCCCTTTCCCTCTCTCTCGTTTTCTTTTTCTATTTCCCTCTATCCTTGTAACTCTCCTTCCTCCCTTCTTCACCCCATCTCTCTTTCCCCCCCTCCTTCTCTTCCCCCCCATCTCTCTCTCTCCCCCTTTTCCTCTCTTTTTCCTCGTATCCCCTTCTTCTCTCTCTCTTTCTCCTCTTCCTCCCTCTCTCCCCTCTCCTCTCTCCCTCCTCTCTCCTCTCCCTCTCTCTCCTCTCTCTCTCTCCTCTCTCTCTTTTTTTTTTCTTTTTTTCCCCCTCTCTCTCTCTCTCTCCCCTTAAACCCCCCCCCTCTCTCTTTTTCCCCTTCTCTCTCTCTCTCTCTCTCCCCTCCCCCTCTTTTTCTATTCTTTTTCTCTCTCTCTCCTCTTCTCCTCTCTCTCTCTCTCTCTCTCCTCTCTCTTTCTCTCTCCTCTCTCTCCTCTCTCCCCCTCTCTCTCTTTTTTATCCCTCATGTCTCTCTCTCTCTCTCTCTTCTTTTCTCGTCTCTCTCTTTCCCCTGGGTCCTCTCTCTCTTCTCTCTCTCTCTCTCTCTTTTTCTCTTTCCTCAAATCTTTCTCTCTCCCTCTCTCCCCGTCCCTCTCTCCCCCTCCGTCTCTCCCCTTCCCTCTCTCCCTCTCCCCTCTCTCTCTCTCTCTCTTCCTTCTTTCTCCTTTCTCCTCTCTCCTCTCTCTCTCTCTCTCTCTCTCTCTCTTTTCTTCCCTTCCCCCATCTCTCTTCTCGTCTCTCTCCTCTTTCCTCCTTTTTTTCCCCCTTTTTTTTTTTTTTTTTTTTTTTCTAGTCTTTCTTTCTCTCTCTCTTCTTTTCTCCCTCCCCCTCTCTTTTTCCCCCTCTTTCTTCTTTTCTCTTCTCGGGGGCCTCCCCTTCGCTCTCTCTTTTCTCTCCTCTCTCTCTTTTCCCCTCTCTCTCTTTTTTCTTTTCCCCCCTCTCCCCCTCTCTCTCCTCACTTCTCTCCCTCTTCCCCGCTTTTCCCCTTTTTCTCCCCCGCCCTCTCTCTCTCTCTTCTCTCTTCTCTCTCTCTCTCTCCCCTCCCCTTCTCCCCCGGTCTTTTCTTTTCTCTCTCTCTTTTCTGGGCTCTTTTTCCTCTTCTCTTTTCCTCGCTCTCTCCACTCCTTCTTTCTAGGGGTCTTTTCTCGCCCCTTGGGGCTCCCCTTTTCTCCCCTCTCATCTTTTCTCTCTTCCCCGCTTTTCTCCTTTTCCTTTTCTCTCTACCCTCTCTCCCCCTCTCTCTCTCCCCCTTCTCTCTCTCTCTCTCTTCCCTTTTTCTCAACTCTCTTCTCTCTCTCTCCCCTCTCTTTTCCCTTTTCTCCCCTCACTCTCTCTCTTTCTCTCTCTCGCACTCACTCTTTCTATGTCTCTCTCTCCCCCCCCCTCTCCCCCCTCTCTCTCTCCTTTTCCCTCCTATCTCTTTTCTCTCGTCCCCCTTCCTCTCTCTTTTCTCTCCCCCCCCTCTCTCTCTTATTTCCTTTCTCTCTCTCTCTCTCTTTCTATGCCCTTTCTCTCTCTCTCTTTTTCTAGGGCCTTTCCCCTCTCTCTCTCTCTCTCTCTTTTCCTTCCTCTCTTCTTTTTCTCTCCCCTCTCTATCTTTTCTACTACTATCAAATCTATCTATCTATCTATATTCTATCTACTATCTATCTACATACTCTCTCTCCCCCTCTCTCTCTCTCTCTCTCTCTCTCTCTCCCCCTCTCTAAATCTCTCTCTCTCTCTCTCTCTCTCTCCCCTCCCTCATCCCCTCTCTCTCTCTCTCTGGGGTGTATTTCTCTCTCTCTCTCTCTGTAGGTATTTTCTCTCTCTCTCCTCTCTCCTCCCCTCCCTCTCTCTCTCTCTCTCCCTCTCTCTCTCTTTTCCCCCTCTGTCTCTCTCCCCCTCTCTCTCTCGCCCCGTCTCTCTCTCTCTCTCCCCTCTTCCTCTCTTTTTTCCCCCTCTCTCTCCTCTCTCTCTCTCTCTCCCCTTTTCTCGCCCCTCTCTCTCCCCCTCCCCTCCCCCTCCCTCCTCTCCTCTCTCTCTCTCTCCAATCTCTCTCTCTCTCCAATTCTCTCTCTCTCTCCGTTCTCCTCTCTCCTCTTCCCCTCCCCACCCCCCACTTCCCCTTTTTCTATGTCTTTCTCTCTCTCTCTCTCCCCCCTTCAGTCTCTCTCTCTCTCCCCTTCTCTCTCTCTCTCATCTCTTCTCTCTCTTCTCGCCTTTCCTCATTTTTCTCTCTCCCCTCCTCTCCCTTTTCTCCCTTCTATTCTTTCCCCCTTCTCTCTTCCCTCTTTTTTTCTATGTCTTTCTCCTCTCTTTCTCTCTTTTTTTAGGGTCTTTTCCTCTCTTTTTTCTTTTTTTTCAATTTTTTCCCTTCCCCCTCTTTTCTCTTCCTCTCCTCTTTTAATCTATCTATCTATTTTTATCTATTTTAACCCTACCCTATTTTATCTATTATCAAACTATCTATCCTATCTAAAATATCTATATATCTATCTATCTGTCTCTGTCCCTCTCTCTCTCTTCCTCTCTCACTTCCTCTCTCTCTCTCTCTCTCTTTTTCCAAATTGAAATTTTCTCTCTTTTCCCCTTCTCCCCCTTCTAAATTCCTACCTCTCTCTCTCTCCCCCTCTCCCCTCTCTCCCCATCTCCCCTCTCTCTCCTCTCTCTCTCTCTCCTCCCCTCTCTCCCCCTCTCTCGATCTCTCTCTCTCTCTCTCTCCCTCTCCTCTCTCACTCCCCTCTTTCTTTTCCTCTCTCTCTCTCCCCTCCCCCTCTCTCTTTCTATGTCTTTCTTTTCTCCTCTCTTTTTTTCTAGTTTTTCCCCTCTCTTTCTCTCTTTTTTTAGGGTCTTTCTCTCCTCTCTCTCTCTCTCTCTCTCATCTCCCCTTTTCATCCCCCCTTCTCCCCCTCTCTCTCTCTATCTATCTATCTATCTATCTACCCATCTATCTACTATATATCATTTTATCTATCATCTACATATCATAATCTATTTATCTGTCTTCCTCTCCCCCTCTCTCTCTCTCTCCCCTTTTTTCCTCTCTCTTTTTCTTCTAGGGTATCTCTCTCTCCTCCTCTCTTTTCTCTCTCTCTTCTCTCTCTCTCTCTTTTCTCCATCTCTCCTCTCTCTCCCCTCCCCTCCCTCTCTCTCTCTCTGTATGTATTTCTCCCTCTCTCTTTTCCTCTCTCTCTTTTCCCCCTCCCCTTCTCTCTCTCGTCCTCCTCTCTTTTCTTCTTTTCCTCCCTTTTCTCTCTCTCTCTTCTCTCTCTCTCCTCCCCTCTCTCTCTTTTTTCTTGCTTTCTTTCCTCTCTCTTCCCTCTTTTCCCCTTCCTCCCCTTCTCTCTCTCTCTCTCCCCCTTCTCTCTCCCTCTCCTCTCTTTCTCCTTTTCCCCCCCTCCTCTCTTTTCCCCCCTTTTCCCATCCCTTCCCTCCTTCCCATCCCTCTCTCTCTTTCTCTCTCCCCCCCTCTCTCTCTCCTTCTCTCTCTCTCTCCCTTTTTCTCCCCCTCTCTCTCCCTTTCTCTCTCTCTCGTTCTTCTCTCTCTCCCTCTCCTCTCTCTCTCTCTCTCCCTCCCCAACCCCTTTCTATGTCTTTCTCCCCTCTCTCTCTCTCTTTCTATGCCCCTTTCTCCCTCTTTCTCTCTTTCTATGCTTTCCTCTCTCCCCTCTCCTCTCTCCTTTTCTCCTCTCCTCTCTCTCTCCCCTCTCAAACTATCTATTATTTTATCTACCCTATCTATCTATCTATCTACAAATCTATCTACATTCTATATATCTATCTATCTTCTCTCTCTCTCTCTCTCTCCCCTCTCTCTCTCTCTCTCTCTCTCCCCTCTTTCTATGTTTCTCTCGCTCCCTCTCTCTCCCCTTCTCTTTTCCTTTTTCTCCTCTCTCTCTCTCTCTCTTCTCCCCTTTTTTTCCCCCTCCTCTTCCCCCTCTCCCTCTCTCTCTCTTCTCTCCTTTTTCGGGTCTCTTTTCTCTCTCTTTTTCCTCTTTTCCCCTCTCTCTCTCTCCCCTTTTCCCCCCTTTCCCCCTCCCTCTCTCTTTTTCTCTCTCTCTCTCTCTCCCCTCCTCTCTTCTCTCTCTCTCTCCCCTCTCTCTTTTCTTTCTCTCTCTCTCCCTCTCTTTCTCTCTCCTTTTTTTTTTCCCACCCCTCTCTCTCTTTCTCTCTTTCTCTCTCTCTCTTCTCACCCTCGCTCTCCCCTCTCCCCTTCTCGTCCTCTCTCCTCTCTCTCTCCTCTCTCTCCTCTCTCTCTCTCTCCCCTCCCCCCCCCTCTCTCTCCCCCTTTTCCCCCCTTTCCCTATCCCTCTCTCTCTCTCTCTCTCCCCCTTTTCCCTTTTCCTCTCTCTCTCTTCTCCTCTCTCCTCTTTTTTCTCTCCCCCCTTTCCCCTCTCTTTTCCTTCCCCCCTTCCCTTTCCCTCTCTCCCCTCTCCCCCCTTTCCCCCCCCTTCCCCTCTCCCCCCCCCCCCCCCTCCCAAGTACCTCCCCAAAAGGGTTTTTCCCAAAACCCGCTTTAATTACCTTTATTTCCGCCGGGGGCGTGACCGCTCCGTGATTTGGGCCCCCCTTTAAAAAATGCAAAAAAATTTCCTTTCCCTCGTGTCGACCGGGGGCGCTTCGGGAAATATTTTGCGGGGTTTCACGAGTCTCTCCCCCCCCCCGTACGCCCATACGCCCGCGGTGACGGATGGTTTCGTTTCTCATTTCTCGTTTCCCGCTTCTATTCTCTCCCCTCTCATTTTCTTTCTCTCTCTCTCTCCTCTCTCTCCTTTTATCAAATCAAATCGATCTATTTATCTTTTTATTATATCAAACTATCTATCTATCTATCTATCTATCTGTCTATACTATCTATCTACTTAACTATCCATCTATCTATCTACTTCTTTTATTTATCTATCTATCTAATCTACCCTATCTACTATCTTTTAAATCTATCTTTTTCTATCTAATCTACCCTTCTATCTATATCTATCCATCTGTCCCCTATCTATATCTATCTATTTTTCTTCTATCTATCTATCTATCTATGAAATTTTATCTATTATATCTATATATATATATGTTGTGGTATCTGTTCAGGTATCCTCTTATGCCGTTCTTATACTCGGATGTACGTATTTTTTGTGAATATGTACCTATTTTTCGTATCTTTTGCCCATTTCCGCCCACATGTGCGCCTATTTTCTACGCCCATTTACCTATTCCTATGTTATTTTATCCTTTAGCCCACATCCCTTTTTTCTCACATTTTCTCTCATGTTCCTCTTCTCTTCTTTTATCTTTTTTTATTTTCTCTCTTCTCTCTTTCTCTTTTTCTCTATGTTTTTTTTTTATTTTTTTTTTTTTTCTTTTTCTCTCTCTCTCTCTCTTTTTCTCTATGTTTTTATTTACGTATTTTTTTCTCTCTCCTCTCTATTCTTTTCTCTTTCATCTTCTCTCCCGTACTTCCCTCTGATTCCCGATTCCCAACAAACGACCACGCGCTCTATTCCACAATTCCAACCATTCCCGTTTCCATTCCTTCTGCCCCATTACGCTCGTCCGCTCCTTCTTCACCCCATTATCTTTCTCTCTTCCCCATTCCTCATTTCTTTTCCACCATTTCCTCTTCCCCATCACTCCCCTCCCCCCCTCCCCCCCCTTCCCCTTCTTCCCCATCATTTCCTCCCTGCCTTCCTCCCCCCCCCCTCCCTCCTCCTTCCCCTTCCTCCCCATCATTTTCCTCCCTGCCTTCCTCCCCCCCCCTCCCCCCTCCTTCCCCTTCCTCCCCATCATTTCCTCCCTGCCTTCCTCCCCCCCCCTCCCTCCTCCTTCCCCTTCCTCCCCATCATTTCCTCCCTGCCTTCCTCCCCCCCCCCCCCTCCCCCCTTATCCCCTACCTTTCCCTAAATCCCGATCCTCATTTCCTAACCCACATCTCCCCCCCTCCTTCCCTACCCCATTATCCCCCACCTCCCCCTCCTTCCCCATCCTCTCTCCTTATCCTCTATCTTCTACCTCCTCCCCCCCCCGTCCTCCTCCTGCTCCCCTCCCCCTCCTCCTCCTCCTCCTCCTCTTCCTCCCCCCTCCTCCTCCTCCTCCACCACCAC
>NW_023657594.1:25000-27099 GCF_015228065.2 Penaeus monodon
TGAGGGAGAAGGGGAGGGAAGGAGAGAGAGAGAGAGAGAGAGAGAGAGAGAGAGGAGAGAGAGAGAGAGAGGAGAGGGGGGGGTAGAGTGAGGAGACAGGTGGGGGGAGGGAGAAGAGGAGGATGAGAGGGACCGAGGGAGAAGGAGGGAGAGAGGGAAGTGGGAGGGAAAAGAGGGAGAGAGCGAAGGATAAGAAAGGTATGATGGAGAGGCTGAGAGGAAGGGAGAGGAAGGGAGAAGGGAGAGGGGAAGAAACAATCAAGAAAAATAATCCTGAAAAAAATTAATAATAGAAATGAAATGAGTAAACCATCGACCCGAACCAAATTGAAAATAAATAAAGAGAAAGAGTTAAGAAGGTTCGCCTAATCCCCGTGTGTACTTCTCGACCATCACTCCAGAGAAAGAGCTTATAATGGGAGGAAAAAAAAATTACAGTAAACCTTACTTTTCTCCCAGAAAGATTGCAACGAAATTATTTAACCGAGAAAAAGGAGAATCAGAAAGGATAGAATCTCGTGTTATCAGAAAGGATATATTCCTATATGATAGCATTTTATCAGAAATATAAGGCATATATGTTAAGTAAAGAAATAATAAAAGATAAAATGGTAAATACAAATATATCTTTTACGAAAAACGTAAACGAAAAGGATGATATACTGATTATATAGATTCTACAGGCTCTATGCTCCTCAGGCTACAAAGGAACGCAACCAACTTAATTAAACCACGGAAGGAACATGAACATACAAAGGCAAGGCACAAATTCATATTCCTTTACCACCTATCCTCCAAAGCTCCTCTTTTCCCTTTCAATTCATTAACCATTAAACATCTTTCTCTTTGTATTGACCATTGCAGCAATAACTTCACTAACTTTTTTTTAAATATCATTACGTAATACCAGGTTTCCTCTTTTCCATTTTTCCATTTACTAATAAATATCTTTCTCTTTCTATTTACTATTGTGGCAAAAACTTCACCAATTTATTTTCAAAATATAATTTTCCTTCACCACTTAGTACAAGGTTTCCTCTTTTCATTCACAACTAAATATCTTTCACTTTCTATCTTTCTATTTATTATTGGGAAAAATACATCACTGATTTAATATATATTTACATATATATATATATATATATATATATATATTATATATATATAATAAATATATTATATATATACATACATACATATATAATATATATATATATATATATATATAATATATATATATATATATTATATATAATATATATTATATATAATATATATATATATATATATATATATTAGATATTTTTTACCAGATACGGAATTGCTTGCATTGATTTGTACATAAAAGATAAACACGGATTTTACAAAGAGAAAAAAATATATATATAATTCATTTGCACAGAAGCACATCTAAATAGTTATACCCATTTTGACGTGTTGACGATGCTGCCTTTATGTAAAAGGTTGATATTTAATTTTTCATCTATTTGTGTGAGTACAGAATACATCCTCTACCATCTTGATCAAATTCTTCTACTGCCTAAGATAAGAGTAATAATGTTAATTATGATGATAAGGTGGAGGAAAGAGAAGGAGGGAAGTGGTGGTGGTGGGGAGGAGGAGGAGGTGGAGGAGGAGGAGGAGGAGGAGGAGGAGGGGGGGAGGACGAGGAGGAGGAGGAGGAAGAAGAAGAGGAGGAGGAAGAGGAAGAGGAGGATTATGTTCATGATAATGACGATGATGATGATGATGATGATGATGGTGATGATAATGATAATTATGATGATGATGATGATGATGATGATGATGATGATGATGATGATGATGATGATGATGATGATGATAATAATAATGATGATAATGATGATAATAATAATAGCTATAAAATAATAATAATAAAATAACCATACTACCACTATTACTGCTACTACCAATATTAATTATCATTATCATTGTTATTATCAAAAATGATAATGATCGTAATAATAATAATAATAATAATAATAATAATAATAATAATAATAATAATAATGATAATAACAGTAATAATAATAAGAAATCAGTGCGAGTGCACACAAATCGCCCCGCATGCCCCCTTA
>NW_023657595.1:0-12500 GCF_015228065.2 Penaeus monodon
GGGGCTCACGTTTAGTAGCTAGGTTAGTTTTATTGGGTGTTTAGTGTAAAGTTTAGTTAGGTTTCGTTAAGTTATTTTTATCTTATGTTTTTTTAGGTTATTCGGTTCAATTAAGTTAAGCTAGGTCTGGTTTAGTCAGGTTGGGGTAGGGTAGGGTAAGTTAGGTTTGGTTCTTACATTATTTAACCCAACTAAGAAAAATGTAATCCATCATTTTTTTAACCTAACCTAACTAAACTTTATTATACTCAACATAAACTAAATAAACCTAATCTTAATTAACACAACCTAATATAACAAGATAATATAACGTAAATTGATCCTAATCTAAACTAACGAAACTACTTAACAAAAACATACTAACCTACCCTAACCTAAACTAACCTACTTAAACCAACCTAATCTAACCTAACCTATCTAACATAGCCTAACTGAACCTGAACTAACATCACATACATCACCCTAATAAAACCCTACCCATAGCTAACCTCACTAAACCAAATCCAACCTAACTGGACCTAACATAATCTAATCTAACCTAACCTAACTTAACTGAACCTAACCTCAACTAACTGAACCTGATTTGACGAGATTTAACCTAAACTAATTAAACCTAACGTAACTAAAACTGAATTTAACCAAACCTAATTTGTTCTAACTAAACTTAATCTAGCTTAACTAACCTAACCTAAACAAAACGAACTAAGCCTAACCTAAGCTAAACCTAAACTAATCCAACTTAACTACATACCTTATCCCAATTGACAACGTAAGTAGTGTCGTAATTCTAAGCTATGACATCCAGCATTTTGTCGACTCCATGTTATGGTCCTACAAAAGACGCCAGCAATTTTAAAAAATTTATGCTAACTGATAACTTACAGTAAGTGTACAAAGGTACTTGGAGTACTGTATCAATTATGTTGCAGAACAGTCAACTGAAATTATAGAGGTAAGCCTTGAAGCGATTCTGCACACAACAAAAAGTAAAAGTGAAGTAAATGGAAATATTTTGCTAATTGAAAAAAGTAAGTGTACAAAGGTTTTGGCTTAGATTATTTTGGGGTTTAGATTTCGGTTAGGATAGGTTAGGTTGGGTAGGTTGGGTTTTAAGCTGGGTTGAGATGGGTTAGGTTAGGTTTTGGCTAGGTTATGTTTATTACATTAGGTTGGGTTTAGGTTTACTATTAAAGTTAGGTTATTTTTATTAGTGTAGTTTGGGTTTAGGTTATGTCATGTTTATTAGTTTTGTTTAATTTTAGGTTAGGGTACTTTTAGGCCAAGGTAGGTTAAGTTATATTTATTAGTTTTGGGGTAGGTTCGGTACCTGGAATTCCTTTAAAAAGTAAATGCTGATGCAGTTTCTTCTCTTGCTCTATTTATAACACACACACCACACACACACACACACACACACACACACCACACACATATATATATATATATATATATATATATATATATATATATATATATATATATTTCCTCTTGGACAGATCTATACTTCTGCAAGGCATTGTTGTTATATTACGAAATTTAACATGAATGTCCATGTGTGTGTGTGTGTTTTAATATATATATATATATATATATATATATATATATTATATATTTTAATATATATATATATATATATATATATAACGTCAATAATATATGGTTAAAACATTATTTTCTTTTATTGGGATAGAAACATACGAAGAAAGTGAAAAATGCAGTCATCATAGAAAACACAATGTCCGATTATTAAAAGTATAAACAAAGATCATGTAGAACGGAAATATTTAAACGTAGAATCATTCTATACAATTACTGAACGTGCTTTTAGGTGATTAGGAAAGAAATTATTTTTCACTATTCAATACAAGGTTCATTTTTCGAAGGTCAAAAGTCAACATTGCTAGAAGTCTAGTGTTTCCTTATACCTAAATGAATACTCAAAATGCATTTTCCAAAGGTCCTAAAATGAATACTTTTAATTTTAAATTTTTTTCCTTATACGTAACCTAACCTAAACTTTTCCGAACCTAACCTAAACCTTAGCTACATAAAGTAAAAATTCTAGTCTAACCTTATGATCCTAGCTTAATCTAACCTTACGATTTTAGCCAAACCCAACGATCCTAACCCTAAGCGTCACTTAAACAAACCCATATCTAACCTAACCTAAACCAACCTATACCAAACCCTAAATTAACGATTGACCCCTAACTTAATATTTCAAACCCCTTTCTAAACATCTTAACGATCCTAACCAAAACAGTCTAACCTAAATGTAACCTAAACTAGCCTAACCCATATCTAACCTAAGCTAAACCTAACCCAATCCAACCTATTTAAAATAACCTAAACTAAAATAACGATCTACCCTAATATTTCTAACCTTTCCTAACTTTACGAATTCTAATCTAAACGAAATCTAAACTACCCTAAACCATACCTAACTTAAACTAAACTGGCCTTCCCTACCTAAAACCTACTCCAAATCTAACCCAATCTAACATTACCTAACCCAACCAAAACTTATCTAACCGAAATCTAACCTAAACCTAACCTAAACCTAACCTTATTAACCGAACCTACCTGCCTAAATTAAATTTAATCTAATCTTTCGAATCTTACCTAACCTAACCTAAACCTAATCTAACCTACTAATGTAAATGTAACCTAACTATCCTTATGGTTATAACCTAACCGAACAATTCTGACGTAACCAAACCATTCAAAACTAACCTAACTTAACTAACCCAACCCAACTTAATTTACGTTACCTAACGTAACCTAAACGTATTTTAAACTAACCTAACCCTTTACCTAGCAAAACCTATATCTAACTAAAACCTAAGCTAACCTAATAAACCCCTAAACCTAACCGAAATAATAAAATAAACCTAATCTACCTAATCAAACTACAACCTAACCTAAAATAGCTACCTACCTAAAAGCAACCTTTTCCAAACCTAACCAAACCTAAACCAAAACCTAACCAAATCTAATGTAGCCCTAACCTACCAAACCCAAAATCTAACTAAGCTAACCAAATATAACACAGAAACTAACCTAACTAGCTAACCAAATCTAACCTAGACCTCCACCTATTTAATCAAAATCTAACCTAAACCTAACTAAAATAACGATTCTAACCAAACCCAACCATTACAGTTCTACCTAAACGTAAACTAACATAACCTAACATAAAATAACATTCTAACCTACCTAACACAATGTTTTTAGCCTAAACTACCCTTATGACTCTGATTTAACCTAATTAACGTAACAAACTGAACCTAACCCAATAAACTCAACCCAGCTTATCCTTATCTTACCTAACCTAACAAAAAAAAGGCAGATAGGGATAGCAAGAACGAGAGGAGAGAGAGAGAGAGAGGGGAAAGAGGAAGAGGGAGTGAGAGAGAGGTCAAAAGACAGCAAAAATGTCTAAGATGAAGAGAGAGAGGGAGAGAGAGAGACAAAAGCAGGAGGTAGAGGTAGAGAGAAAATAGAGAGAGAGAAAAAAAAGAGACAGAGAGAAAGAAAGAGAGAGAGACAGAGAGATGAATATATATATATATATATATATATAATATATATATATATATATTATATTATATAATATATTATATATAAAATTAATAAGATGATAATGATGAGGATAACGATTATAATGATGATAATCTGATAATAATGATGATAATAACAGGAATTGTATCCATATAAAATAAAAAAGGTAAAAAAAAAAATCCCAAAAGTCGAAAAGCGGAAAAATCTAGCGAAATATAGCTTATTGCGAGTATACTCCAAAATGACGTTTTTTCGATTTTCTTGATGATTTTGGCAATTATTAGGCTAATAATAAAGTAATTACCAGAATTGTATGAATCATGACAATAATGATGATAAAAATGAGAATAAAGAGAATTTTGATGACTTTTGAGGGATTATTAATATATTAATATTATTATTATTTTTTTTATTATTATTATCATTATTATTATTATTATTATTATTATTATTATTTTTAATAATATTATTATTATTATTATTATTACTTTCATTATTCGTATTACCGAAAAAAAATATCATAACTGTAATGATAATAATAATAATAATAATAAGTATAATAATGATAATAATAGTCGTTATAATATTGTTATTAATATTAATATTGTTATTATTATCATTACTATTAATTTACTGGTAGTATAATTGTCATTTTGGTTGCCACATTGTCATTCTGGTTGTTATATTGCCATTCAGGCTTGCACATTGTTCATTCTGGTTTTATATTGTTATTCTGGTTGCAAATTGTCATTCTGGTATTCATTCTGTCATTCTGGTTGCCATATTGATGTATTTTTCCTTTTTGACTCTCGCATATATACATCTTGTATTAGAGAGTCATGTTTTATTACTGATTTTGTTGTATATTTGATCTTCGAGTTTATTATTTCATAAATGACTAATCGTTAAAATGAATAAATTTTGAAATTGATAATTATGTTGTTTTTATTAAACTGAATCGTTTGATTTCAGTACACTGAAATTACGTAATTGGTTGATTGATGATACACAGTTCTTCCGTCAATAATGAATTTCCTTGTTAATCTATCATTACGTTATATGTCTAATCTTATATGTCTAGTACCCGGGGCACTAATTACCCTCATTAATCCCCACTAATAAGGAGAGGATAAGGATAAGCGAATAAGTTTATATTTATTATCATCTATTATTCATTTACCATCTCTATTTTATAATCATTTTTGATTATTATGTTTTGTTATTTATTCATAATTTATTTTATTTTTTTTTTTTTTTATTATTGTATCTTATTTATTCACTTATCATTTTCATGATTCATTATTTATTTATATTTTTATCATTTTAGTGGTTTGTATATATTATCTGATTACTAGTTTTTTTTTTATTACTGATATTATTGTACTTACCATTTATTCATATCTTCTATGATTTATTTTATTATTTATCTCTTTTACTACCAAAATATATTATTTCATTATTTACTATTTGTTTCTAGTTATATTGAAAATCAATTTTAAAATGTTTGATTTCGTTTCCCTTCCAGCTCATGTTTTCATCTTATTTTTATGCTTCTCAATATTCTTCTTCTTCAATTTTTCTTTTTTTGTAATTTTTTTTCTTTTCAATTAATTTTTATTAAATTTATTGTCTTCATTTTTCCCATAATCAATATATATATACACATCCTTGTGTGTGTGTGTGTGTGTGTGTGTGTGTGTGTGTGTGTGTGTGTGTTGAAATTTTCTTTCTTTTTCTTATTTTTCTCATTCTCATCTTGAATGTTTTCATATTCTACTTTTTTATTGTTTATCATTTCATTCTAATTTTAATTTTTCATTTCATTTATTATTTTATTGTTTATTATATTTTTTTTATATTTTTCACTACTTTTATTATTGTTTAATCTAATTCTATTGTTTTTTTTTACTTTCCTTCTTCTATCATTATAACCTTACTCTTTTCTTATTGTTCCATCTTTTTTTTATTGTTTATTCCACTTTCCTTGTTATTCTTATTCTTCAAATTATTCTTTTTTTCTTATTATTATTAATCTTATTCTCTTCTTTTTGTTCCATTTTATTTGGATCGCTTCTTCCCCCTTTTTGTCTTCTTATTTTTTCTTTGTCTCCATTCTTCCCTTATTGCTTCGTCCTTCTTTGAGTCGTTCTTCTATTTGCGTCTTCTCTTTTTCTTCGTCTCATTCTTCCCTTATTGTTTCGTCTTTTTTTGGATCGCTTCTTCCCCTTTTTCTGTTCCTTCCGATCTCCGGCTGCGCCCTCTAGCAGCGTCGTCGTTCCAGCCAATGGGATAAGACTCCCGCTTGATGATCCAATGGCGGGCCTCCTTCCTCGTCGAGCCCCACTTCCCCCTCCTCCTTGGGAATGCCATTGGTCGAGCCTCTATGTGAGGGCGGAGCTTAGCTGTGGGAAGAGAGGCGCCGAGGGGCAGAGCCCCGTGCTGTGGGGGGGGCGGCCAGCATGAGAGGTGGGCGGGGTCGAGGCACACACACACACACACACAACTACACATCTATATGAAAAAATATATACATATATGTACATATACATATATATTAGGGGTGCATAATATAATATTTTACATAGATATTTAAAAAAATACATTCATACATACACTCACATATTTATATAGATAGATTCGTAGATAAATAGATAGGTAGATATGTATTCATACATATGTATGTGTGTGTGTATGTACAGTGTGTATATATGTGTGTATATATGTGTGTATATATATATATATATACAATTTTATATAAAATAATATATATATATATATATATATTATATATATTTTAAAATATCCATTATTTATTTATCTATTTATATGTGCATGTGGTTTCTGTGTGTATAAGTATGTATATTTGTATAATTATATGTCCATTAGATAATTGGCTATCTACCTACCTTCCCACCTACACTTCTATCTACTTACCTACGATCTACCTACCTAGTTATCTAGTCAGCCTCTTACCGGCCCATCTATCTATCTGTGTATCTACCTGCCTAGTATCTTGGTTTAGGTTAAGTCACCCTTAATTTTCATTGCGTTTTGTTTTTATTACGTTAGGATAGGTTTGAATAGGTTAAATTTGGTTAGGTTACGTTTCGTTAGGTATAGTTTTGGTAGGGTTTGGTTAGTTTTTAAAAAATTAGGTAGGTTTTGGGCCTTTGTTAGGTTTTGATGACGTTTAGTGGGATAGATCATGTTATTTTATGTTTTGCATAGGTTTAGTTGGTTTAGGATACGTTAGGGTTTGTTAAGGTTATATTTAAGTTTAGTTCGGTTAGATTTGGTAGGCTAGGTTAGGTTTAGTTTTCTTCGGTTGCATTAGATTAGAATAGGTTTAGCTATTTTGTCCTGTTTTTTATGTTAGATTAGGTTTTAATAGATTAGGTTTATTTATGTTTTGTTCCGTTATTTTATGTTAGTTTAGGGTAGTTAGGTTAGGTTTTGTTAAATTAATTTATTCGAATTAGAGAAGGTTTAGTTACGTTTATGTTGTGTTATGTTAGATTAGGTTTCGTTAGGTTAGGTTAGTTGAGCTAATTAGGTTAGTATGGATTAGGTTTGGTTTGCTATATTAGGGTATAATAGGGGTTTTGGGTTTTGGGTTTGGTTAGTTTAAGTTAAGATGGGTTAGGTTTAGTTTTCTTGATAAGCTTAAGTTAAATTCGATTTGGTTTGTTAGGGTATGATAGATTGTTACGCTAAATATTTTACCCCTTTACTTCAGATAGCCTAGGTTAGTTTTGGGCTAGTTTTGCTTAGATTTATTTCGTTTCGGTGAGATTAGGTTTAGTTAGGCAAGGTTAGGTTTGATTATTTTAGGCTTGTCATGAAAGGGAGGCCTTCTTTTGGTTGGTTAGTTTTGGGGGGTTTGGGTTTTATTCCCCCCGCAAAGCAACCGCTCCGGTGATGATCCTCGTCGGGTAAGATCCTCTCTGGCTCTCACACATTCGTTTCTCCCGACGCCCCCGGACGCATTAAACCCCGTTTACAGCATCGAACGTTTAATTAAACCCCGTTTTTGTTAACGGGTTAATCGGCACTTCCCGCTTAAGATTCACCCCAGTTTAGGATCCTTCCCCCCCTTCCACCCTTAGTTTCAGCATTCTCAACGTCTTTCCCGCTTGAAAGTTCGAGGATTTGCATAGGACTTATTGTTTCCAAGGGGGGGTTTAAATTTTTAAACAAATATGGGTGCATTATTTTACCAAAAACTTTACTCCTTTAGCACCCCCCCTTCTCTGATTTATTTTTATATATTATTGTGGTTTTTCCGTCCAGATAATCTTAATTAATCTCAACGATCATTAGTCTAAGCATATGTTAATAGTTTTGGGTTATTTGTTTAATTTTTCAATACCAGGTTTTGATGGTCTTTTTTCAAAAATCAATCTTGTACCCCCTTTTTGGTAAGCCCCCCAATTGTTGCCTAAAAAAAAATTACACTTTTTCAAGGGAAATTTTGAATTAAAAATACCTTTAAGGCATGTAATGTCGGATTTTCTTTTGTTATTTTAATTTAAGTTTTTTTTCGTTTGTTTTGTTTGAAAAGGTTTACCATCGGGAAGACAAACAAATTCCGTTTCTGCTATTCGTTTTTGTTGGAAAGGGACTTTTTTTAATTTTTGCAGGGCAGGCAAAACTTGAATAAGATGGTTATTAAATCTTTATTTCCCCATTTTTTTGTAAACTATGTTGTTTTTTTTGCTTCCCCACGGTTCAATCTTTTTAACTATTTTTTTAGCGGTATCACTTTTTTTTCTTTTTACAAATTTTATGTTTCCTTCCCAAGGAAACCTAAGCTTTTTTTTTTCTTAAAAGTAATTTGTCACATTTAATGTATACTTTTAGTGTTTTATTATTTTATTAGCTCCGTTTTGATTATTACGATTTTTTAATTTCCTTTGGTAATTTTAAAAAGCATTTTTATTTGGGGGAAAAACAAAATTTAGGGGGTGGGGCTCGATAAAAATAGTTTGTAGGGGGAAACCGGGTGACTACCCCCGGAAGAGTTTTTTGGGGAAAACGGTGAAAAATACAAGGGGAGGGAGCATTTTTTATTTCTTGCACAGTAACTGGGGTTTAATTTCCCAAAATTGGAGATATCGATTTTCCTGGTTTTATTATTAGTTCTTTTTAGAAGGCACGAAAAATCTTCCATGGTTTTTACTCTTATTGTTTGTTTTTTTTCCCCAAAACCGCACCGGCCCCAATTAAATTTGGGGTTACGTATTTGGGGGTGAAGCCATTTCCCCCCGTATGCGAAAGGGGGATAAACCCCTTAAAAAACCCCTATATTGTGGGCTTGGTGGGTTTGGGATTTTATAATATAGACTTTTTAAAATATAGCAATATATAAATTTTTAATTACATTATATTTTAAGTTGAAAAAAAAAACCCCCAACCAACAACCAAACCACCTTTATTATTTAAAAAAAATTTTTTTTTTTTAAGGTTATGAAAAAGTTTTTTTATTATGATTAATGGAATATTTTTTTCTCCTAAACCCCCCAAAACCCTTTTTTACTTGTCTTTAACTTTCTTCCACCTTTTTTCCCCTTTCCCCATTTTTCCCCTTTCCTTCTATCACCACCCCCCCTTTTCCCCACCCCGTTTTCTTCTATATTACCCCCCCCCTTCCCCCATTCCCACTTTATCTTTTGCCCCCGGCACCTTTTTTTTATATTTTCAAAACCCTTTTGTTAGAAAAAATGAAAGGGAAGGTTTTAAAAAAAGAAAGAAAAACGGGATAGGTGGAAAAAAGATGTGTTGTAAATATGAATGAGTTTTATAATATATTTTTTTTTTAATCACATTTAAAAAATTTTCTTTTCAAAAAATTATTTAAATTTATTGTCATTGTCCAATACATATAATTTTAAAATTTAAAATGGGGAATATTATTTTAACTCTTTTTACATATCTTATAAAAGTTCTTGTTTTTGATAAAGACATAGTTGCTAAAAGGGAAAAATAATCAAGTGAAAGCCTTCTTGTTATACAGGTGTTTTGATTTTTGAAGATAAAAATAGTTTATAGGGGCCTTAAATGTTTTCGCTACTACAACAAATAGGGACATAGTGAAAAATCATAGGCAAAGGATGTTAAGATATATATATTTTTTTCATTTGGTATGACTTTGTATTAAGATATTCAGAATATATTAAAGAGATCGAGTGTCAAGTTTTTATTCAGTGCCAACGTAAAAAATATTTCTCTCTTTGTATAGGAGATTTGAGAAAATTTTGCATGTGTTACTTAAAAAGCGGTGGCTGAATGTACGTTTCCCGATGAAGTAAATCACATTATAGAACATTAACTATACGCAAAATCACATTAGGAATACAGTGAATATATAAGGGTTTCATCACTGTGAGCATGTGTGCGTGTTGAGAAATTAGATATGCTGACCATTTGCGGTTGTTTGACTACTAGTATGCATAGCGATTTAAATTATAGTTTTGCATTTCAAACATTTGAACCACGTTCAGCGAAAAGTAACATGTATTTGATTACTGAAGTACTATCTTGCTTTGTATGAATTGACTAACTGATAAAACACTCATCATTTTTTAAAAAGAGTTGCCTTTTTACTTAAAAAAAAACAGTAATATGTAGAAAAAGAAGGCAAATATTGGGAAAAAACATACTGACAGGAACAATTCATTTTATTTTAAAACCTTGTCTAACCACAGTTATTTTCTATAACTCCTCGTAGTCTCTCCATAACAGAGGCGACATGCTTATATATAAGTTCCGTATTCCTACGCATTACTTCCCATTCCCTCTTTGCATGTTCTATTAACTGTTCCGAGGTTCTTTCATTTGCTGTTTCCCAGACATTGACTATATTTGCCCAGACATTTTCGATTGGGTTTAAGTTACATGCCTTGCTTGACCATGGTAGGATCTCGAGGTGGTTTTGGTCACGAAACCATCTCTTAACTGCCCTCGACGTGTGTACTGGGCAGTTATCCTGCATGAATACCATCGTTTCTGGGAAAAGCAAGGCATAGCTCCATACTGACAGGAGAAACACTTCTAATAATTCGATATATTTCTCCGAATTGAATCTCCCCTCTATTTCTGCCAGTTCACCAACGCCATGCAGGAATATCCACTCCCACATATTACAAGTCACGTGGCCACCCTCGCAGTTTCGTAGATGTTTTATCTATCACATCTGGAAAATATAGAATGAGAGATTAGAACATAAATTATTAGGGCACATACGGCAATAATCTGTATAGACAGTGATCTTTTCCATACATCATAATACAATAAAAAAAAAAAAAGTTAGAAGTTAAAAAGTAATTTGCACACCTCTAGCAGGGGAGCTTCCAATGCGCGGTGGAACAAAATATTTTTTCATGACTCCAGATTACCTTTCCCCAGTAATCCAGATCATTGTCTACATACTGCTGGGCGAACTGGAGGCGACCTTGGCGATGACATTTGGTCGACCTCTATTTGATGGCTGGTGTTCGGTGATGAATACCATCTGCGTGCAATCTTTTTCTCGCCATTCGACTTGTTACTGGAGCTGCAATTTTTCTTGTATTTTAACTGCATTGGTAAAGGGGTTCGCCTCCACCATCCCCATTCCCCTCCTCCTACTCCTCCTTCGACTTCTATGTCTCAGTTCCTCAATTCCCCTCCTCCTTCTCCTCCTTCCAATTCTATCTGTCCGTTCCCCTTCCCATCATCTTCCTCCTCCTCCTTCCACTTCTATCTTCCATTTGTTCTCTCCTCCTCCTACTCCTTCCACTTCTATCTCTCCGTTCCCCCTTCCCCTCCTCCTCCTCCTCCTTCTCCTCCTCCTGCTTCTCCTCCTCCTACTTCTCCTCATCATCACCACACCACCATCATCATCATCACCACCACCATCATCATCATCATCATCATCATCATCATCATCATCATCATCATCATCATCATCATCATCATCATCATTCTCATCCTTCCACTTCTATCTCTCCCTTCCCCTCGTCTCCCTCCTCCTTCACCTCCTCATTCCACTTATATATCTCCGTTTGCTCTTTCCCCTCCTCCTCCACCTCCACCACCACCTCTTCCTCCTCCTCCTTACACTTCTATCTCTCCATTCCTTCCTCTTCCTAATCCCTCATTTCCCTCCTCCTCTTCCTTCCACTTATATGTCTCCATTCTCTCTCTCTCTCTCTTTCTCTCTCTCTATATATATATATCTATCTATCTGTCTATCTATCTCTCTCTCTCTCTCTATCTCTGTCTATCTATCCATCTATCTATCTATCTATTTATTTATCTATCTATTTATCTATATCTACCTGTATATCTATATATATATATTCATACACCTATTCATGTGTGAGTGTGCACTGATATATGTATATAGATAGATAGATAGATATAGATATGTATAGATATATAGATACATACATACAAATATATACATATATATACATGTTATATATATATATATATATATATATATATTATATATATATATATATATATAATATATAATATATATATATATATATATATATATATATATATATATATCAATGTACACCCACACACATACATCAATGTACACCCACACACATAAACACACACACAAACACACACATGCACACACATATTTTTGTGTGTGTACATACATATGTATATGTATATATATATGTATGTATGTATATATTAATATTTGTATACACAAACACACACACGCACATATATATTTATGTATACAAATAAATATTTGTTTATATATACATATATAAAAGTATATGCATGCATGAATATATAGATATATATATATATATATAATAATAAATTTTTGATTCTACACATGTGTGTGTTTGTTTCTTTGTGTGTATGTATGTATAAATGTATATATACACATTTATATCTTTATATATGTGTATATATATTTATTCACACAGAGC
>NW_023657595.1:17500-27093 GCF_015228065.2 Penaeus monodon
TGTAATGCTGTAATCCTGTCATGTTTTTATTTTTCTAGTAGGGACTGGCCGTGTTTATTTTCTGGAAGTTCTTTTATTTAAAAAGTTCCGTTTTAAGTTATATGTGTATTTAAGTATATTTTTAAAGGTATGGTTTTTTAGTTTAAGGTTTACTTTTAAGTCATTTAGTTTTTAAGTTCATTTCATCTAGTTTAAAGCCTTTTTCGGTTTTGGTTTTAAGCTTTGGGTTTGTTTAGTTTGCAGTTTAATTTTTAAGTTTCTTAATTTTCGTTATTTTTTTTATAATATGTTTTATTTTTTATATATTTTTTGGAAGTCGTGGCACTCGTTCTATATATCCTGAGATTTGCAGTCATGTACTTGCCTGCTGTCTCTTGTAAAGGATGGATATACTAATCCTCTCTCCTTTCAGATAAGATTTTTGTGCTCTGAACTTCTAGTCTGCTGACAGTTCCTTGATTTTTTCCCTCGACCTGAGCACGTCAAGGAGGGCAAACGCCCGACGACCCGAAGTTTGGTAAGGAGGACTTCGCCTGGAACGCCACCTGTTGGGGCCTCTCGCTCAGTTGTGTTGGCCGCTCGGTTGGCAAAGTGTAGTGGACGCGATGTATCCCTGCTAAAGTCGCGAGAGCTCAGACTCCGACAGTTCGTAAATGTCCCGTCCAACCTGAAGAATAAGTCGTCAACGCTGAAAGGTTGAACCCTTTTGGGTGTTCACAGTAATCAGTACCCTTCACTCCTGATGAACCAAAACCCTCCAAACTGAGCACGGGCGAGGAAGAGGAGGGCAAACTCGATGCCCTTGCTCAGGCCATCAAATCTGTAATAGAGTGGGCTAGAAGGAGGAAGGAATTGAAACAAAAAAACCGTTCATCCCCACCTCTGCCCCTGACCGGGAGTGGGGAGAAACCGCTTATTTCCCAGCCCCGTAAAAGGACACAGGGAAGGGAAGAGGAGAAAATGAACTCCAATCTCTGTAACTGAAAAAAATCGGAATACAATAAAAGAGAAAAAAAACAACCGTGAAAGGGGGTACAGGAAAAAAATTAATGGCATTCCTTATGTAAGGAAACCACAGAGAAGGAAGACATTAACTTTACTCTTTCCCGGGGAAACAAAAACTGTCTGGCGTTCCAGCCAATGTAGAATGCAGCTGTAAGGGCAGAGTTGTTTATTAGCATTACTTTATCGCAGCATTTCGTATTATTTCGGTGTTATCATGTTGCCGCGAAATGCCGTGGGGTGTTTCTGGAAGGCCGAGGAAATACGTAGGGAGAATTTGAAGAAGTAGTTGGTGCTTTAGATGGGGCACACATACCTATATCTCATGCAAGAAGTACTATATAAACCATAAAGAATTACGAAGCATGCAGTATTCCCTTTTAACCATGAACATTCAGAGAGCTTTTGGTCTTCTGAAGTGTAAATTCTAAAAAAAAAAAAAAAAAAAAAAAAAAAAAAAAAAAAAAGTATAATATATGAATCAAATGTACTATTCTTTCAGCCGCTGTTGCGAAAAATCTCTCTTGTTTTTTTTTTCTCTGATTCTTCTGCTTACCTTTTTCTCTTTGCTGCTGATTTAAGGTGATTAGAACTCATTATAGAGGTAAGTGTTCCAGGAAACTTTCTAGAAAGGAGTTAGGCCTTTTCCCCGACCCTGCCCTTTGATGGTTGATTTTATATTTATAACATTTTAGTAACAATGATGATAATAATAATAAAATGAATGGTTGCAACAATGACAATCAGAAATGTTCAATATATTTTGAATTAAACCCATACATCATATTTTGCTGTAAAATTTGAAATCGCTGTGCCACGAAATTAAAAGTATTCTAAGTTTACTTGAGTCAGTCCCCATATAATCTGTGGACCAATCTGTCTCATTTTTTGAAAGTCTTCTAGGTTGGAAGGACATAAAGGCCCAAAAAAAATAATAACTAATATTTGATCACCAGATTTTAATGATATTATAGACAAGAATATGAACGGAAAATTCTTATAAAAGGGGGTAAGAGTTGGATAAAGAGAGCTGCCATATTTCTACAAGATATTCCCCCCTTGTTTGGAAAGGGTATATCCATAAAGGTTTCAAGGATAAAACGGAATACGCGCAGTATAAATATCCAGTCTGCAATCTTCAACTGTATTGGATTTTACAATAAAAATACACAATAAAAAAAAAATATATAATTACTATTTTAAATTCCCCCCTTTTTCCCAAACGTGTCTGGATTAAGGGAATAGCCTTTTGTCTTCAATTTTAATGTTATCTGTTGCCAAATCACTTTTTTCCCTGGTACTACTAGATATTTGGAGTTTATACATTTTGAAAGCTTCAATTAGCAGATATGCCCAAGATATAAAGAAAAAAAAGTAAATTAAATGGTTTTCAAGAGTTCATCACAAAAGCAAAGACGAGGAAAAAATAACATAGAATAAAATAATTGCAGAGTTCATATACATATTTAAAAGCACATTTATTTACATATTCCTGCAAACGAAACATTTTGCTGGGTTGACTCAGTAGTAGATGTCTTTATTTTTTCCAAAACCAATTAAAAGAAAGACATAAAATGCAAAGGTTACGATTTTCTTTGAAGGCAGTAAACGTAGAAAACGTGGGTTAGAGATTAGATAGGTGAGACTCGTTTTATCAAATTATTATTATTATTATTATTATTATTATTATTATTATTATTATTATTATTATTTATTAATCATTATTATTTTTTATTATTATTTATATATTAATTTATGTAAAATTTATTTTAAATTTTATTTTCTTTTTCATATAATTAAAAAGGAAACATAAAATACATTATATACGAAAAACTTTAATAAAAACTAAACCCCTCATTTTTATACCAAGTAATTCATTTAAATAAAATGTATAAGTGTTAGTTATTAAAAAAATTAGGGTAGTATTAATTTTAAAAACTTAATTTAATTTGAATTTATAAATTTGATAAATGTTATTTGGGTTTGGTTATTTAATTAGTTAGGTTAGGTTATGTTAGGTTAAGGTTAGAATTGTAATTTAATTTTTAAAATTGAAAAATTTATAATTTGGGGTATTTTGTATTGGAGGAATAAAAAGAAGATAAGTTATTTAGGTTGGAAATAAGGAGTGATAGACTAATATTTTTTTAAATTTGGTTTATTTTGGGTATTTATTTTAAAGAGACAACTAACAAAGACAAGTAATTTGTTTAAGTTAAATTTTAGGGGTTAAAATAATTTTCCTTTTTTTAAATTTTATAATTGGGACATGTTTTAAAGAGCATACTCCCTAAAAAAAAAAAATAATTTTAAATAATAAAATTAGGAAAATTTTTTTCTACATATCTATAAATACATTTTTACTATTATATTTTTAAAAAAAAAAAAATAAAAATAAAACTATATATTTTAAAAAAAAAAAAATTTTAATTTTATATATATATATATATATATAATATAGGCCCTTAAACTAAATTTTAATAAAAATTCCTCACAGAAGATGTTTTTCTCCAAGAGGATAATAATATAGAAGCTTATTTTGAAATTGAAAACAATAGGAAAAGAAAAAAACTCTCAGCAGTTTTTTCCCCAAATAATTTCCGCTTTATTAAGCCCCTCTGAAAATAAAAAATAACTAAATTAATCCCCCTAGGAAACCAATCTTAATATTTTTATAATCTAACCGAACCCAACCTAATTTGACCTAACCTAAACCTAACTAAAAAAAACAATGACCCTGAAAAAACCTCCAAAACTAAACTAATTAACATTCCCTAAACTAAACAATAATCCAACCCAACCCCAAAGTAATAAACAAACCTAGCCCAAACCCACTTAACATAACCCACTTAACCCCTCTAGCCTAACCTACCCAACCCAACGAAATTTAAAACCCCAAACCAACTTAATCTAAAAACCCAATCTTTATACATTTTAAATTTTCTAATTAACATACATACCCTTTTTCTTTATTTTTTTTTTGGAATGTACATTGGTCAACAAAGTTAAAATTATTCTAGGTTAGCTTGTCGAAAGCAATAATTCGGCATATATTTGTTCCCTTTTTAACTTATACACCTTCTCTTTTCTTTTGAAAAGAGGTTTTGAAACTTCTAAGTATTAAATTTTCTGCAACGAAAAAGTGTAAAGCTAAATAAAAATACCGGTCCCAAAGATTTCCATTCAATCAAAAAATCGCTTTTCCCTGTCATTCCAGTATTTGCGTTTTTCAGGGAAATTTAAGCTTTCAATCTTGCGTTGTCCCGCGTTTAAAAACACGAGTCAGAATTCCACTGTAGGAATCCGATGGAAATATATTAAAAAGTAAACATGTGGGGCTTCTTTTTTTTTTTTTAGGTTTGGTTTCGTTTTTGTTAGTTTAGGTTTGGTTAAGTTTTGTTTTGGTTATGTTTAAAATGTTAGGTAGTTAGGGGCTAATTAATTTATGTTTGTTGGGGTTAGTTTAGGTTAGGATATTTAGTTTAGGTTAGGTTTAGTATCTTAAGTAGTTTTTTTTAGACATGTCAGTAAATTTTGGTTAGGTTATATTATATTTAAAAATTTTTTTGGGATTGTTTTAAATTAGTAAAAATAGTTAGGTTTGCTCGTTAATTAGGTTAGGTTAAATTGGTTAGGGTTTGGTTCGGAGGATAGTTGTTTAGTGTAGGAAAAAATTTAAATCTAGCAATGTGATTTAGGCCTTCCAAGAAACTATTTTTTGAAAGTCTTGATATATAATATTATATAATAAATATATATATATATATATATTTTGTTTGGGATTTATGGGTATTTTGATTTTTTGAAAAATATGCTTTTTTGGGTATTTTAAGAATAGTAGTCGTAAAAATTTCATTTTGGGGTTTTAATATATTCGTTCCCAAAAGTTAATTATTAAAAAGGTCGTTGTTTTGGGTTAAAAGGAAAATTTGGGCCTTTTATTTTTCTGACGTTATAAATAATTTCCCAAAATCAACTGAATTGCTTTAAAAGGTAAAAGCTGATGCAGTTTTTTTCTTTCTCTATTTATTTCAATTACAATATATATCTGTGTGTAGTATATATACATATATCCATCATCATCCAAGGGGCTAACGCCGACGGGGGCGCATGGCCGCATCCACCCTTCGCTTCCAGCCACGAGGATCCCTCGAGGCGAGTCTCCAGGCAGGCACACGGCCCATCTCTAATTCCTCGCAATAGGTCTCGTCGAGCTGCCCAAGCCATGATCTCCTAGGACGTCCCACAGGTCTCCTCCACCCAGGGTTGTCTCGCAGAGAGACAACCTGATGGGCAGGGTCGTCCATAGGGAGTCGAGCTAGGTGGCCATATAGCCAGAGTTGGCGATCCCGGATTATGCAAGTAACAGGTCCCATGCCAGTCTCACGGTGTAACTGCTGGTTGGATACGTGGTCCTGCCAACTGTACCCCATGATCCGGCGAAGGGACTTGTTACAAAAGGCATCAAGGCGAGACTCCAAGGCACTGGATAGCGTCCAGGTTTCGCTTCCATAGAGCAAACTGGAAGTATCAAGGCCTTGAAGACACGCAGCTTGGTCCTTCTGCATAGGTACCGACATCTCCAAACGCTCTTGTTGATCAAGTTCATGGCTCCTGTTGCCAGACCAATCCGTCTACTGACTTCCTGGTCTGACAACCCAGAGATATGGACTACGCTACCAAGGTATGTAAAACTTTCTGTGACTTCAACGTCCTCGCCGCAAGCATGGATCGACTGAACGGGTTCCCCTAACAGGCCCCCAAAGTCCTGAATCTTGGTCTTGGTCCAGGAGACCTTAGGCCTAGGGCTTCGCCTCATTGCTAAATGCATCAAGAGCCGCCACAAGTGATTCTAAGGACTCAGATAGGATGGCAACATCGTCGGCAAAGTCAAGGTCCGAGACCTTAATATTGCCTAGTGTTGCTCCACACTGACTTTGGCTAGTAGCTCTGCCCATTATCCAGTCCATACAAGTGTTGAAAAGTGTGGGTGCAAGGACACAGCCTTGCCTCACCCCTGAATTAACAGGGAAGAAGTTCGACATACCCCCACCACACTTTACAGCTTTCAGTACCAGTATAGAGGCCAATAATCTGTGTCGGAATTCCCCTGAGCCTCAGGATCTCCATAGCGATTCCCGATGCACCGAGTCAAACGCCTTCTTGAGGTCGACGTAGGCTGCGAGCAAACTCACGACCAAACTCACGACGGTGTTTCGCAATTACTCGAAGCGCTAGTATACGGTCTATTGTGGACTTGCAGGAGTAAATCCAGACTGCTCCGGTCTCTGATGCCTCAGTAGGTGGTTGCGGATCCGTTTCAGAAGAATGTGGGCGAGAAACTTGCCTGGGATGCTGAGCAGTGTAATGCCATGGTAGTTGCTACAATCCCATCGATCCCCTTTCCCCTTCCAGAGAGGGATGACCATGCCCTCAGCAGGTCAGGGGGAATGGTACCAGACTGCCAAATAGCAGTCAGGACTGTATGCAGGCCCCGAGCCATAGGTTCACCCCAGCCTTTAGCAGTTCAGCAGGGATATCACATATGCCTGCAGCTTTCCAACTCTTCAGCTTGGAAATCGCCAGCCTAACCTCTTTTAGGGTAGGAGGTTCCTCGCTGATGGGTGGGTCCGGCACAGGCACTGTGACATCGCTTGCATCCAAGCTAACTGTTGGAGGGTCCACCTGGTACAACTGTTCAAAATACTCAGCCAAGGAACCCCAACATGATCTGAGATGATCCGTCCATCCGCTGATCGGACTGCAGTCATTCTGTGAGGAGGGCTTAGGGTTCAGTTTTCTCAGGGCTTGGTAGGCAGGCGAAGGTCATTTGCCAAGAAATGGCCTTCAAACCTCCTCAGCAAGATTCCTGATGGACTGTTCCTTGTCCCTTCTCAGCAGTGTCCGAGCCCTATGCACGATGGAACGACGCAAGACTTGATTCCCATTCAGCCGAGCCTTGCAACACGCTTCAGTGGCCTCTAATGTCTCCAGGGAGATGGTATTCTGCTTGTCCTTGGGGCGTAGCCACAATGGACTCCTGAGCTGCTTCGAGTGTTACGCGCTTGAAGGACTCCCACAGAGCAACTGGGTCCGTCAGGTTGCTGGTTTCTGTGAATCGGTCAGAGACTGCCGTGGCGAACCCACGGGCACACTCCTCCTCCTTTAGTCTGTCCAAGTGAACCCACCTTGGGGTGGCCACTGGAGGGACGGGAGTTTTAAAAGTGGACCCGCGGGGTAGCCACAAGCAGGCTAGGGTTCGGTGCCACAGAACTCGGCATCCGGTAAACATACGACGCCTGAGGGTTTTTAAAAAATCTTTTTTTTCACCAATATATTATATAATAATATATATAATATATAATATATAAAATATATTTTTTGTGTGTGTGTGTGTGTGTGTGTGTGTGGTGTGTGTTGTGTAAATAAATTAGATATTTAAATGACTAAAATAAATATATATATATATATAATATTATATATTATATTTTTTATATATATATTTACACATACATATATATGTAAATATTTATTTATTTATTTATTACCTATGTTTTGTGTATATATATATTTGTATGTGTATAAAATATATATATATATATATATATATATATATATATATATTATATATTTTTATATTATATATTATATATATAGCTATATGCATGTGTATGTTTGTGTGTGTGTTTTGAATACCATACATATATAATATATATATATTAATGAACAAATAAATAAATATATATATATATAATATATATATATATATATAATTAAAAGATATATATATATAGTATATATATATGATACATATAAATTCTTATATGTCAAAAATATGTATGTATACATGCATGTATATATTTTATATATATTTTTAAAAAATATATATATATATAATATATATATATATATATATATGCATGTATACAACACACACACACACACACACACACAACAC
Organism: Penaeus monodon; assembly: GCF_015228065.2. Taxonomy (NCBI): domain Eukaryota; kingdom Metazoa; phylum Arthropoda; class Malacostraca; order Decapoda; family Penaeidae; genus Penaeus; species Penaeus monodon. The sequence continues at coordinate 25,461 of NW_023657595.1, forward strand.
ACACACACACACACACCACACACACACACACACCCCAACACACACACACACACACACACACACCACACACACACACAACACACACACACACAACACACACACCACACACACACAAAAAAGTATATATATAATATATTATATAATTTTTAATATATATATATATATATATAATATATATATATATTAGATATAAAAAAAACAAACACACCACAACACACACACCCACACACACACACACACACACACCCCCACACACACAATATTATAATATATTAATATATTATATAATATATATATAATATTATATATAAAATATGTATATATATGTATATAATATATATATATATATTATATAATATATATATATATATTACATATATATGTCTATATATAATAATTTTAAATATATATATATAATATATATAATATATATTTTAATTTTTGTGTGTGTGTGTGTGTTGTGTGTGTGTGTGTGTTTTGTTTTGTGTATGTGTGTGTTTGTATGTATGTATACGTGCATGCATATATTATATATATTATAATAATAATATATATATATTTTTATATTTTAATATATATATGTGGAGGTTCTTGAAACCTCGCCTCAGAGAGACACAGCAGAATCCAGATGGGGTGCCCAGATCTCCCTTATATTTTTATTACCGTTTAATCCCTGTTCACCTTTAGTTAAGTTTCCCTTTGTTTTACCCCATTTTCTGTGTCGATTTATACCACTTTTTCCCTGTGTTTTATTTCTTTCTTTTAAGTAATGATTGATGTCTTTTATTGTTTTAGTTCTTAAAGGTTGCATCCGTATATTTTTTTTAGTGTTTTTAATCATTTTGATCGTCATTTTTATTGTTCTTTTTTAAATTAAGATTTATTTTTCGTATTCTTAGTTACAGCGGAAATGATCACCCCTCATAACCAATAACAAATAACCGCGCAAGGGAAAGACGGATAGAAGTCAGGGCCCGGTAATGACCAAATTCAAGGTGTTGACCCGAAAACGGGTGATCCTTCCTTCCCTTCCTACCGCCCCTGTCCCACATTCCTCCCTTAAACCCCTTTAAAAACTAATAATAGTAAGAACAAACAAAAAAATCACCAGTCACAAGTCCCGCTTAAGGAGATAATACAGCTCTGCACTGAAGTGTTACAGGTGAGTGATCACACCTATAGTAATGAGCGTGATACGATCAAATGATAGCCCGCTGTCAGTTGTCCCCTGACGACCCCCCCTCCATCATCACTCCCCCTCCTCCCCCATAGCCTTATTATGACTCTCAAGCTTACAAAAAAACACGTCCAAGAGGCGATAACACAAATAACAGTCTTAAAGTCTCTGAATGTAAATGCGATAACCAATATTCATACTTTGCACGTTTCATTTCTTATAAAACTAACAGGTTAATTACCTAATAGACTGAAAAAACGCTAGTCTGATTCTATTTAGAGAGCCAATAGTGTTTTCAAGGTATCTACACCAGGTCAAAGACGGGGTTTTCCCCCCCCCTATTTACACCTGAACACTAATTATCTACCAACTAGCGTCACCACCTGTCCCACGTGTTTACTCAGTTATGTTTTGCCCGAATTTTAACCTTAGGAAAAATGCGGTTTTATTTCCTAA
>NW_023657596.1:20000-27092 GCF_015228065.2 Penaeus monodon
TCTCTCTCTTTTCTCTCTCTCTCTCTCTCTCTCTCTCTCTCTCCTCCCCCCCTCCTCTCTTATCTCTCTCTCTCTCTCCCTCTCTCTTTCTCTTTTCTCTTCTCTCTCTCTCTCTCTCTCTCCTCTCCTTCCCCTCCTTCTCTCCCCTCTCTCCTCTCTCTCTCTCTCTCTCTCCCCCAGCACCAAAAGTACTTTCGACCCTTGGTTACGTTTAAAAAAACCCCCGCTTCCCTCAAAATTTTCTTTTTCCCTATTTCCGTCGATCTGTCTCCTTCCCCTCTCTCTCGCTATGTTTTTCTTTCTCTCTCTCTCTCCTCTCGTATCACTCACCTCTCATTCTCTCTCTCTCTCTCTCTCCTCTTCTCTCTCTCCTCTCTCTCTCTCTCTCTCTCTCTGTATCTCTCTCTCTCTCTCTCTCTCTCTCTCTCCCTCTCTCTCCCCCCTTTCTCTCCTCTCCTCTCTCTCTCTCCCTCTTTCTTCTTCCTCTCTTTTTTCTCTTTCTCTTTTTCTCTTCTTTTTCTTGCTCTCCCATCCGTGCATCATTTTTGTTCTTACTTATTTCTATTTCCTTTTAATAACTTTATATCGTGATCGTGATTAAACGACTATTGTTGCTGGGAAAGAGAAAAAGAAAGAAAAAAAAAAACTTTTTTTCCTTTTTGATCGATGAAAAGAATACGATTTATAATGAATACATAATAATGCGTTGGGAACGCGACTTTACGAAGATATATGAAGGGCATGTCTGCTCGGTACTTAGCCGAGGAAACCACAGCAAACGCGAGAACACAATTTTTTTTTTTTTTCACGCCAACGTTTTCCTCTACTGTTAATGCCCTTTTGGGAAATTAATTAGAACCGCGGGAACCCGATGTGTATACGAAACGGAAAACTGCATTGTGATTTTGATTTTTGTATCTATTAGATATTTCTTTTTATGTATTGTATAAAAACATACCGCACCACATACACACACGCACACACGAACATACTTATATATTTATATGTAGTTTTTATGCAGTATTACAAACACAGATAGACAACACATTGAAAAGAAAAAAAATCCTTTACGTACACTAAAATATGAATATATTAGATATTATTCATATATATATATATAATTTATATATATTTATATACATAAAAACATATATATATACATATATATATAATATATTATATATATATATATATATATATTAATATAAAATATATTATATATTTTTTTTTTTTTTTTTCTTTTTTTTTTTTTTTTTTTTTTTTTTTTTTTTTTTAGAGCTAAATTTTAAAGAAAGAAAAAAAATTTTAAATGTGTCCCACTGTAAAGCTATCGACTAAACAGCTCCAAAAAGGGAAAACCCGAAGGGGTATTTAGACAACTGATTTTGCGTTTTGTTTTTTGTGCTTAGATTTCATTCCCAATTTAGATACAAATTTAACTACATCTCGGGAAAACTAAAAGGGAAAAACTGAATTTTATCTCTTTGGGGTAAAACTAAACTTAATTTATTGCATTATTATTTTTGTACAAAACAAGTTATTTTTTACCCTAAACACAATTCGTTTTGGGGGCTTTTAAAAAAAAAAGAAGTTCTTTTTAGAGGTGTTTTTTCCCAATCTCTCTTTGTATGTCTCTGTTTTTTTAGTTTTAGCCCTGTCTCTCTTTTCCAATTATACTACTACTACTCTGCTGATATATAAAAATATATATAAAAAATAATATTTTATATATATATAATAATATATTTATATATATATTATATATATTTAACCCATATATATATAAAATATATATATATATATTATATTTTATCATAAATATTATATATATATTATAATATTTTAAAAAAATATATATATTTTTAAAGTGGTGTGTGTGTGTGGTTTTTGTGTGTGTTATGTGTGGTGTGTTTGTGTTTTGTGATGTATGTGTTGTTTGTATATTTGTATCTCCCCCTCTCTCTCTCTCCCCCTCTCTCTCTCTCTCTCTCCCCCTCTCTTCCCTTTTCTCTCTCTTCTCTCTCTATCTCTCTCCTCTTTCTTTTTCTTTTTTTCCCTTGGGAACTCCCGAAAACGTAATTATCTCCCAATTTTGGACTTTACCATTTTAATAGCGTACATTTCACGTAAGTGCAGTGAGAATCTAAATTTTCCTCCCCAAACGAAAACATTTTAGGGGAGGGGCTTACACGTAGGTATTTTAGGGGCTTAGAGTTTAAATTTGTACAAATGGTGTTTTTTTTTTAGGGGTGAGGACACAGTACATTCACTCACAATCACCACATACGCACACAACATACGTTCGCACAACACACACACACACACACCCACCCACACACCCCACACACACAAACACAAACACACACACACACACACACACACACACACACACACACCACCCAAAAACACATTATATATATATTATATTATATAATATATATATTAAAATATATATATCTTCTTTTTTTAACGGTAGGTTCATGTTTTTTAGCCGCCGTGGTCACAGCATGATACTTAAATTTTAATTTTTAGCGTGATGCTCTTTGGGGTGGTACGTGGGGGGTCCCCATTCCTTTTCCCCGGAGGTGCCGGTGTTACCTTTTTTTTCATTCTCTCTATTTTACCCGGGGTTTGGGGCCAGCACGAGGGCTGGCTTTCCCACCAGTGGCTAGGTAGGCAATCAAGGGGAAGTTCCTTTCCCAAGGGAACAACGCGCCGGCCGGGGGACTCGAACCCTTGAACCAGATTGCCGTCGTGACTCCCTGCCTAACCCCTCCGCCCCCGCGGGCCTTTACGATCATGGGCTTTTATGATTTTTTTTGGAATTTAGGCGGTGGTTTGCCATTGCCTTCCGCCCGGTTTTTTTTTTTTTTTTTTTTTTTTTTTTTTTTTTTTTTTTTTTTTTCGAGTCCCATCTCTTATTTACCCGGACTGACTTGGGCTGACTTGGTCCCCCCCGTGGCTAGGCAGGGAATCGAGGTGAGTTCCTTTCCCAAGGGGAAAAACGCGCCGGCCGGGGACCGAACCCTGAAATCAGATTCCGTCGTGACAGTCTGGAGTCCGACGCTCTAAAAATTGGCCACCGCGGCCCCATATATATATTATAATATATATATATAAAATATAATATTATAAAATATATATATATATTATATATATATAATTAACTTTTATATTTATTGTATATTTTCTAATTCATTTTCTTAAACGATTAATTATTTTTTTTATATGAAAATAAATAAAAAAATAAAGGCCCAAAATTTAATGAGAAAATTTTAAAGGGGGTGGGGAAAAATGTTGGAGATTATTGATTTAAAAAACTATTAAAGAAAGAGCAAGCTAATTTAAGGTAGAATAACAAACAAACGCCCTGTAATCACTTTTCCATCTTTTACCCCAAAAAGCACCATTTATTAGAAACATAAGGTAAGTAAGATATTGGTAGATATAAGTCAAGGAGATGTCGGGATGAAAAATTTTGGATATCCAGCAAAATCTTCATGTGATCGAAATGAGAGAACTTATACAAAGAATTTTTCGTAAAAATGATATGTCACTTATATGTTTTTTTCATTTTTATTATCGCCTTTTTTCCTTCACTTAGTACTAAGATACTTCTAACCAACTCATAACAGTACGGCACTGAAGGATATCAGTGTATTTTTTTTTTACGTACAAAAACACGTAGGAAGTGAAGGAAGGAGAGAGGACAACCTCGTGTTAGAAAGGAAATTTTTTTCCATTTTCATTACGAAATGAAATTTGGATTTGTAGCTTCACCCAATGCAAAATTTAAATTTTTTCCAAACGTTATCAATGAAAACACTACTGAAACTGTTGAAAACAAGGGTTCACAGTAAAAATGCAACAACAAAACAAAATCTTATACCAAAGCTCGAAAGGAAAGTTCTGTAAATATACCGTGTACACAAGCGCTGTTTTCATAAAATTTGCACTTTTGCTATGGGCGCTGTTGGTATATGTGTTTTTTATGTGGTTTTCTTTTCTGCAATCTGCATAGTACCCTGGGTTAGCGTCGATGAGTGTGTTTTTGAAAAACGTATTTGTACTTTTGTTTCCCGGGAAAAGAAGGGTGATATCACATTTGTTGCTAAAGATTTGTGTGTTTAAGTTTTAAAACTTGAAAAGGTTTTAAAGTTTCATGAGAACTGCTGGGACATTTCGTTATCAAAAAAATTTAGTCTTACATGATCATAAAAAAAATAGAGAAAATTGTTGTATGTGGGTTTTTGTGTGTAATATATATAAATATATATTATTATATATATTTATATTAATTTTAAATTATTAAAAATATAATAATATATTAAAATATATATTTATTAAAATATATATATATATAATTATATTTAATATATATATATTTTATAAAATATATATTATTATACATACATTTAAAAATATATATAATTATATTAAAATATTTTAATATAAAATATTTAATATATATATAATATATATTTTATATATAATATTATATATTTTATAATTTTACTACACACCAACACACACCAAAACACCACACACACACAAACACACACCCACCAAAACAACAAATATATATATTAAAATATATATAAAATTTTAAATATATAATAATAATATATATATATATATATTAATTATACAATTTTATACATTCTTAATACACAATAAAACATAAATAAATAATATAATATTTAAAATTTTATATATATTATATATATAAATATATATAATATTTATATATATTAATAATATGCATATATATATATTATATATTATTAATTATATATATATATAATATATATATATATAATATATAAAGAATATAATATATAAAATTAATATGTATGTTATTAAAACATATTTATTTATTTTTTATGTATATACATGGTTTTTATAATGAATAATTTATTTTTCTTTTTCCTTAGCTTTATCCCATTCTTATAGGGGGCGCCATGATCAGGTTTTGGCAGTATCTTTTATGGCCGGGGTGCCCTTCCGGGCCCAACCTTCTCTATTTACCTTGGCGCGTTGCCATAGGAACAACGCGTCTGCCTTTACTCGAAACCCCGGGAAATCGGATTGCCTTTTTGACAGCTTGAGTCCGATGCCTAGCCCCTCGGACTCGGGCCGAGAGAGAGAGAGGAGGGGAAGAGAGAGGAGAGAGGAAGAGAGAGGAAGAGAAGGGGAAAAGAGAGAAGAGAGAGGGGGGGGAGAAAAGGAGAGAGAGAGAGACTTTTGATAATGACAGAGAGAGAGCGAGAGCGAGAGAGAGAGAGAGAGGAGAGAGAGAGAGAGAGAGAAGAGAGAGAGAGAGAGAAGAGAGGAGAGAGAGAGAGAGGAGAGGGAGAGAGAAAAGGAGGAAAAGAGAGAGAGAGAGAGAGAGAAAGAGAGAAGGGAGAGGGAGAGAGAGAGAAGGAAGGATAGCCTTGCCATTGCGCTGTCCCCTAAAAGAAAAATCCTTCCCTTTATTATTTTAAATAAAAATTTTTTATACATATCCGAGCCCATAGATCGGGACTAGATCAAAATTTTTTTCACAACCCGTGTAAAGTCGCGTCGTTTTAAAGGGGGAGAGTGCGTATTAGGAGTTTTTTATAATCAGTATTGCTGCTCCACCTACAACGCTGCATTTCGTAAGTTCTACCTTTACCCCATTTTTTTCGGTTTTTTTTTTTTTCCACGTTTTTTTTTTTTCCTTCCTTAAATTTAAAATCTCCCCCTCCTTCTCTCTCTCCTCTTTTTTTCTCCTCTCTCCTCTCCCTTTTTTCCCCGCCTTTTCCCCCTTTTGGGCCCCCCAAACCTTTTCCCCTTTTCCCTTTTTTTCCCCCTTCCCCTTTTCCCCCTCCCAACCTCTCCCGGTCCCTCCCCTCTCGGTTCCTTTTACTCTTTCCATGCTCTCCCCTTCCCCCCGGGGGAAAAAAAAAAAAAAAAAAAAAAAAAAAAAAAAAAAAAATTTTTTTGGGGGACCCCCCCCCCCCCCAAAAAAAAAAAAAAAAAAAAAAAAACAAAAAAAAAAAAAAGGGGGGGGGGGGGGGGGGAAAAAAAAACCCCCCTGGGAAACCCCCCCCCCCCCCCCCCCCCGGGGGAAAAAAAAATGTTTTTTCCCCCTTTTTTCCCCTTTTTTCCCTTTCCCCTTTTTTTTTTTTTTTATTCGTTTTCCCCCCCTTTTCCCCGTTTTCCTGCCCCCCTTTGTCCCCCCCTTTTTTTTTTTTCCCCCCCTTTTTTTTTCCCTTTTTTCCCCCTCAACCCTTTTTCCCTTTCCCTTTCCCTTTCCCCATTTTCCCCCCCCCTTTTCCCTTTCCCAATTTTTTTCCCGCTCCTTTTCCTCCCCCCTTTTTTTCCCTCTCCTTCTCCCTCTCCCTCTTCTTCTCCTCTTCCCTCCTCCCTCTTTCCCCCTCTCCTCTCTCCTCCTCCTCCTTTTCCCTTTCTTTTCTTCTCTCTTTTCTTTTCAACTCTTTCCCTCCCTCTTTTTCTTTTCTTTTCTTTTTCTTTTTTTCTCCCCCCTCTCCCCCCTCTCCTTTTCCTCTCTCTTCTCTCTCTCCTCTCTCTCTCTCTCTCTCTCTCCCCTTCCCTTTCGTTTTCAATGACAATTTGTATAAAAAAAAAAACCCCCCAAAAAAAATTTGGGCGGATCACATGCTTTTAAAACCCTTTTACGACCTTTTCCTGAGATTTGAATTCAGGTTTTTGCAACCAAACGATACTCAAAGTGGGTCATATTTAGTGTCGAAAGCCTTTTTACTTGTCCAGGGGTGTTTGTAACAGCATGGTTTTTGATAGAACTGTTTTTGGGGGTTTTCCCCCGACTCGGCAAGATTTTAAACAAATGTAGATAAAAGTGATTCATTTAGCATACTAGTAACAAACATTTTAGAGGTGGGTGCATACTAAAAAAATCTTGGTAATGGGGTAAAGGAATCTGATTTTCCTAATGACAAATCTTCGTCCATTTATGTGGACCGTTATTTTCACATCGCAAAAAACTTTTTTTTGAAAAATCGAAGTAAAAAAAAAAAATCTGTTTCTTGTATTTTGTGATATATAATGCGGGGAGGGGTAATGGTAGAAATTAAAAAGAAAAAA
>NW_023657597.1:17500-22500 GCF_015228065.2 Penaeus monodon
TCGGGGCGTGTATACTATTTTATAACCTTTCGGTGTTATGTAAATGAGAAAAAGGAAAACTTATGTCTACATCCTCGTCACGCCCGCTGTCCAAACAGACCCGTGATGTATTGTCCAATAACCTTCCGGGAACCCCCGTTACGGCCGACGCGGCAAACGCCTGTTTGTAAACACGCTGACGGCCAGACTGGAGCGTATAGAGTAAATTTCGGGTAATAAACCAGGTCCTCGTGCGCGCTCGTCAACATTAAAGAGCCGCTTGGTAAGGATATGAAGAGCAGTGATTCAGAAGAAAGGGAAATGCGGAGAATAAGAAAGATGAAGCATTGAGAAAGTGGGAGCAGGCGAGGAATGTGGTGACAGGGATAACTGCAGAGGGACACTTTGGTGAAACTGTTGACATCGGACGTTAAAGGAAAAATGACAAAGCAGAAGCTTGAGAATTCATGAGTAGAATTTTCTCTGCCTCAGAAATGAGAAAAAATGAAAATAAACAAACGTGTGTGTTTGTGTCGGGGGGGGGGGTCCTTTATATTTTGAAATAAAAATGTACCATTTCAGTCACAGTCTAGGATGTGTAATATACCCGCCAAATATTCCTTCTCGTTATACAGGGTAAAGTGGAGTAAAGAAAGGAGGTGCGATATTTACGAGGTCGCAGGGCGCCGCCGCCGTGGCTCAGCGGGATCCGCTGCCCTCGCACTACAGAAGTTGACCGCCGAGCTTGAGCTGGATCGCGGCTGGATATCATCGAGTGTACCAAGGGTGGCTCTGCCTCATCCAAAGGCCAGCAGGGCATCGTCGTTCCTATGTACGTGGAGGGGCATATACATACGTGTACAGTATGTCTATGTGCATTAAATGTGATGCTTATGAAATTTACAGGGTGAGTTAACGACAGACAGGTAATGAAAAGGAGGATGTAAATTTGCTTTCTAACGAAGATGCGGGTAGCAACAGCGTATTATGAACTTTTAGAGAAAAATATGAGAATCCCGCCTCAACTTCACCTCAAAGCTTGTTAACCAACTCACAAGCTCTCGCTCCGTGTAGCCAGCGACGTGAATGCGTTTGGCATTTTTACCTCTTTAAATTATACACATAAACATATATGTTGGTGTATACAGATATAGAATGATGTAAAAATTATTAGGTAAATATTCTCTCCAATCAGTTTGCTTACACGCACATAAAAAGACACATACACGCGGGCCCGACTCCCTCCCTCACGCAAGAAGCACAGAACACGAACAATGAGCGATGGATATTATCTCATTCATCATATGAAACTTGAAGCTTTGGTATATTTCGAAAAACGCTCGCAAATATAAGATATTTCCTTGCTGCTAAACAGAGTCGCAAAGTAACAATCATAATTTTCTCGCGCTGTAACAAATTGCAGTTAGAAACGCACAAACCATGAACATTCTATGTACATATTTCATTAACTCCAAAGAATCCAATTTGGAGTGCATGTAAGACTAACTGAATCGTGAAATCGGCGTGAACGTGCATTTAAGCATTCGCCGGCTCCTGTCCCTGTTCCTCATACCATATTACTGATGCAGTGTCGTGAGGCAGTAATCGCCTCATTATTATCTTACATGTCTAAGCATTATATCAAGCCATCACTATTCTAAAGACTAACTGCACAGCGGTCGCCAGAAAAAGAACTGTCGAGATAAATATCCGGTAATTCCTTTGATACAGTTATCACCACTGGTTATGGCCCGAAATCTCGCAGGAAATTTTCTCGCTTGGAATGAAAGCTGACAAATAAACATGATTATTTACTGATAAAATGGGTGTTTCAAATTATGTATCATTTATTCATCTTTCGTAAATATTGCTTTGACATTTTTTTTCATGAAGAGAAACGCGGCATATTTATAAACTGAAAGGAATCTCGCTGACTGTAAGTCCTGACACTACAATTTGGCGACAACCTGACTCGGCGCAACAATACCTTACCACCGCTGAGGCAGTTTGTTGCGACGCCTGTTACTCAGTTTTTTTCCTCGTGAATAATTGAGATAATCGAGAACTCTTGTCCGGTGCAGGGAAAGATTTCAAAGCTCTCTCAGCAACAGTTGTTAACTATAAAAGAAAGAAAGAAAAAAAAAAAAAGAATGAGCAGTAGAATACTGGCATTAACGTGCTAAACGTTCGATAAACAAAACTTTTGAAAAGAAATGCGCGCGTACACACGCGCGCGCATGTGTATACACACACACACACACACACACACACACACACACACACACACACACACATATATATATATATAATTATATATATATATATATATATATATATATTGGTGTGTGTGTGTGTGTGTATGTGAATATATATATATATATATATATATATATATATATATATATATATATATATATATATATATATCATCATTATCAAGGGGCTAACGCCGACGGGGGCGCATGGCCGCATTCACCCTTCGCTTCCAGCCACGAGGATCCCTCGAGGCGAGTCTCCAGGCAGGCACACGGCCCATCTCTAATTCCTCGCGACAGGTCTCGTCGAGCGGCCCAAGCCATGATCACCTGGGTCGTCCTACGGGTTGTCTCGCAGAGAGACAACCTGATGGGCAGGGTCGTCCACAGGGAGACGAGCTAGGTGCCCATATAGTCTGGCGATCCCGGATTATGCAAGTAACAGGTCCCATGCCAGTCTCACGGTGTAACTGCCGGTTGGACACCTGGTCCTGCCAACTGTACCCCATGATCCGGTGAAGGGACTTGTTACAAAAGGCATCAAGACGAGACTCCGAGACACTGGATACCGTCCAGGTTTCGCTTACATAGAGTAAAACTGGAAGTATCAAGGCCTTGAAGACAAACAGCTTGGTTCTTCTGCATAGGTACTGACATCTCCAAACGCTCTTGTTGATCGAGTTCATGGCTCCTATTGCCAGACCAATCCATCTATTGACTTCTTGGGCTGAGAGCCCAGAGATATGGACTACACTACCAAGGTATGTAAAACTCTCTGTAACTTCAACGTCCTCGCCGCAAGCATGGATCGACTGAACGGGTTCCCCTAACAGGCCCCCAAATTTCTGGATCTTGGTCTTGGTCCAGGAGACCTCTAGGCCCAAGGGTTTCACCTCATTGCTAAATGCATCAAGAGCCGCCACCAGTGACTCCAAAGACTCAGATAGGATAGCAACATCGTCGGCAAAGTCAAGGTCTGAGACCTTGATATTGCCTAGTGTTGTTCCACACTGACTTTGGCTAGTAGCTCTGCCCATTATCCAATCCATACAGGTGTTGAAGTGTTGGTGCAAGTACACAGCCTTGCCCCACCCCTGAGTAAACAGGGAAGAAGTTTGACAGACCCCCACCACACTTTACAACACTTTCAGTACCAGTATAAAGGCTTGCTATTAGGCCAATAATCTGTGTCAGAATTCCAGAGTCAAAGGATATCCCATAGCGATTTCCGATGCACTGAGTCAAATGCCTTCTTGAAGTCTATGTAGGCTGCAAGCAATCCCCGACCAAACTCACGACGGCATTCCACAATTACTCTAAGCGCTAGTATACGGCCTATTATGCATTTGCCAGGAGTAAATCCAGACTGCTCCGGTCTCTGATGCCTCGGTAGGTGGTTGCAGATCCATTTCAGAAGAATGAGGGCGAGAACCTTGCCTGGTATGATGAGCAGTGTAATGCCACGGTAGTTGCTACAATCCCAACGATCCCCTTTCCCCTTCCAGAGAGGGATGACCACGCCCCTCAGCAGGTCAGGGGGAATGGTACCAGACTGCCAGATAGCAGTCAGGACTATATGCAGGCCCCAAGCCATAGGTTCACCCCCAGCCTTTAGCAGTCCAGCAGCGATATCACATATGCCTGCAGCTTTCCCACTCTTCAGCTTGGAAATTGCCATCCTAACCTCTGTTAGGGTAGGAAGTTCCTCGTTGATGGGTGGGTCCGGCACAGGCACTGTGACATAGCTTGCATCCAAGCTAACTGTTGGAGGGTCTACCTGGTACAACTGTTCAGAATACTCAGCCCAACATTCACGAACCCCAACATGATCTGAGATGATCTGTCCATCCTCTGATCAGACTGCAGTCATTTGTGAGGAGCGCTTAGAGTTCAGCTTTTTCAGGGCTTGGTAGGCAGGGCGAAGGTTATTTACCAAGAAATGGCCTTCAAGCTCCTCAGCAAGATTCCTGATGAACTGTTCCTTGTCCCTTCTCAGCAGTGTCCAAGCCCTACGCACCATGGAGACATGTAAGACTTGATTACCATTCAGCTGAGCCTTGCGACATGCTTCAGTAGCCTCTAATGTCTCCAGGGAGATGGTATTCTGCCTTGCCCTCGGGCGTACACCAATGGAATCCTGAGCTGCTTCGTGTGTTACATGCTTGAAGAGCTCCCACAGAGCAACTGGGTCCGTCAGGTTGTCGAGTTCTGTAAATTGGTCAGAGACTGCCATGGTGAACCCACGGGCACACTCCTCCTCCCTTAGTCTATCCAGGGGAAACACCTGAGGGTGGCCACTGGAGGGACAGGGAGTTTTGAAGTGGACCCGCAGAGTAGCCACAACCAGCCTATGGTCAGTGCCACAGAACTCAGCACTCCAGTAAACCCTGCAATTCTGGAGGATCCTCTATCACGTGCTATCAAGAATGTGGTCGATCACCTTGGCCACTGTACCCGTATCGCTGTACCATGTCCAGCAATGTGGTTTGAGCACTGGTACCAGGAGCCAGAAATCCTCTTTTTCTGGGATCTAGCAAAGTCCTGGAAAAGGAGGCAATTCACACTGCTAGGATCAGCTCCTGAGCCATGGGGGGCCGACAGACATCTCATAGCCAGCTCGGTCATAGTTGGATAATGCTTTGAAGTCACCCAGAACAATGCGAATATTTCGCCAAGGGCAATTGTCTGCCACAGATGTGAGTTTGGCGTAGAATGCCCCTTTCACATCAATTTTACATAGATCAGCAGGGGTGTATACAGCAATAA
>NW_023657598.1:0-27088 GCF_015228065.2 Penaeus monodon
TTTTTTTTTTTTTTTTTTTTTTTTTTTTTTTTGCGAAACATGTTTTTTTTTATGAAAGGACCCTGGCAAATGAACCAGCTTTGGCTGTTGAGCGGAAGGGAAAGGGCAAGGCCGGGAGAACCCCCAGTTGGGGGGCCCTTTCCCGTTTTAAGACCTCCGTTGTTTCCCCTGTGGGAAACTATATAAACTTTTGTTGCCCCGTTAAAAAGCTGTTATCGTGCCCGTGGTGACATGCTGTTTTCCCCCTTTTATTGTGCCTAAGAAATGTAAAGGGTAAATAACTTGTGAATAAGGAAAGACGGCCATTTTTTGTTTTTATTTGGGGGCCCCGCCCCTTTCCACTTTTGGGGTTTTTTCCCCTTGTGGTTTTCTGGGACGCTGTGGTGGTTTTTTTTGGGGGCCTCTTGGAGCTGTTTTTTAGTTTTTTTCACGACCCGTATATACACGCCTCCCCTGGCCTACCTGCCTTGTTTTGGTGGCAGAGAGAAACGACGCCGGCGTAAAAAATAATATATTATTATATATTAATATATATTTTATAATATCCTTATTATTTTATATATTATTATTTTATTTCTTTATTTAAAACAAAAATATTATATACATTTAATAAATTTATATATATAAACCCCTTGGGGTTTTGGTTTTTTTTTAAAAACTTCCCACAAACAAAATATATTATTTAGGGGTTTTTTAGTAAACCCTTTTTTTTTTTTTGGGCAAAAAATTAACCTATTTTAAACCCCCTTTTGGGTTTAGAATAAACCAAAACCGGGTATAAATAGAGATTGATAACCCCCGATTTTAAAACAGAGCGGAAGGCAGGCCCAAAAAGCCTCCTAAAATTTTGCCCAAAAAAAATTAATGAAAAATCCATAATCGCCAAGGCCCCTTTAAAAGGCAGGGAAAAAACTTGAAAAAAAAAAAAGATACCTTTATTTTATTATAATATAAATATATTAATATTATTTAAATTTTATATATATATATAATAATTTAATATATTTACACCACACACCACACACAACCACACCACGGTTGGGGTGGTGTTGGGTAAAGTTTTGGGGTTCATGTTGCCAAAAAGGTGAAATTTAAAATGTTGTTTTCCCGGGAAAAATTTACCGATAAAATTGGAAAAAACCCAAACCCCACCACAACCACACACAAAACACAAAAACACCGTCGGGTTTCCCCCCACCTTTGGTGTTTTGTTGTTTTGTTTTTTTATTTTTTGTATAGAAAAATTTTAACGAAAAAATAAATGGGGAAATGGAAATGTTGAAAAAAAGGGTCAAATATAATATAAGTTTTTGTGTTTTAAAATATATAAATAAAATTTAAAAATATATATTATATAAATTATATTATATATAATAATATATATATATTAATATATTAAAGTTTATTTTTATATTTTTTTTTTTTTTTTTTTTTTTTTTTTTTTTTTTTTTTTTTTTTTTTTCTTTTTTTTTTTTTAAGGTAAAATTTTTTTTTTTTTTAGTCCCCCTGGGCCCCCGTGGCCCCAAGCATATACTTTTTTTTGTAGTTTTTTTTTTATGTTGTGGGGGCCCCCTTTGGAGTGAAGTAAAAGTGGTAGGTTTCCCCCCCGTTTTTTTTTCCACGGAGATGGGCCCCCGGTTTACTTTTTAGTTTAACATTTTCCCTTATTTTTATCCCCGGGGTTGGGACCCCGCACTGAAAATTTGGGCCCCGGCCCCTTGGGCCCCCCCCATGGCCAGGTTAGGCAAACGAGGTGAAAGTTTTTCCCTTTTCCCCCGGAAAAAACCCCCGGCCCCCCCTTTGGGGCTCGAAAACCCTCCCCAAAATCAGTTTTGCCCGTTCCCCCCCCCCCCCCTTGAAAGGGCCAAAAGCTTTTTTAAACCCCTCGGGCCCCCCCGCGGCCCCCTTTTAATTAAAATAATATTATAATATATATATTTTAAAATTTATATATTAATTATATATTCCCTTTTTTTTTAAAAAGGGGGTTTTTTAATGGGGGCCCGAGCCGCCCTGGGTCCACAGCAAAAAAGATACTTTTTTTTTTTAACTGTATTTTTTTTTATGTTTTTTTGGGGGAAAACTCTTGGGGGTAGTAAAAGTGGTAGGGTTTTCCCCCCCTTTTTTTCCTTTTTCCCCCGGAAAAAGTGGGGCCGGTGGGGTTTTTTTTTTTAGGTAATCCCCGTCCCCCTATTTTTTTCCCCGGGCCCTTTTTGGGGGCCAGCCTGACTTGGGCCTGGCTTTTGGGCCCCCCATTGGCCCGGGGAAAAGGCAAAAAACGAGGTGAAGTTTTTTTGCCCCCAAGGGGAACAAAAGCCGCCGGTCCGGTGCTCGCCCTCGAACTCAGACCTGCCGTCGAGAAAAATCCCCCCCCCCTTTACCCCCCCAAAAATCTAACCACCGGCCCCACCCCGGGCCCCCTCCCTTTGGTTTTTCATACTGGGGCCAATTATTATAGCCTAGAAATGGGGGAAAAAGGGAATTTTTTTTTGAGGGGGGTTTTTTTAATCTTGGTTTTTCCCGAAGAAAAATTCCCCCGAGAGGTTTTTATTTTTTTACTGGCTGGAGTTGGGGGGGTAAAATGGTTTTTTTTTTTCCCCTAAAAGGGAAATGGAAAAGTGGGGTTCCAAAAGTGGCCTTTTTTTTTTGGGGACAGGGTAACTGGGGGGGGGGGGTTTTTAAAAAAATGAAACCCAACAAAATGGGGAAAAGCCCCCTTCCCCGGGGGAAGGGGGGGCCCGGGGGAGGGGGCCCCTTGGGCCGGGGTTTTTTTTTTTTTTTATTTTGGGGAAATTTTTTTCGGTAAAATGGAGTAAAAAATTTTTTATCTCAGGGGGAATTTACGGCAACGGGAAGAGATTTTCAGTGCCTGAAAAAAAGTCCCCCCCCACCTCTTTCCCTTTTTTGGGGAGTCCCCCTCCCTACCGCTCCGGAAAAGGTGGCTCCAAAAGGGCCCCCCTTTTCCCCCAAAAGAACAATGGGCCCCCCCCGTCGGGAAACCCTGCCCCGCCCCCCCACATGATGTCCCCCGGGTTAAGGGTAGCTTACAAAAAAAGCCCCCCTCTCCTCCGCGGGCCCCCAAAAACCCGGGCCCCGAAAATGACAACCGTTTTTTTTTTTTTTTCCCCTCATAAAATTTTCCCCCCGGGGGGGGTTTTTTTCTTTTGGGGGTTTTTTGGGGGGAAGGGTTTTTTTTAAAAAGGGGAAAAGGGGGTTTAGGGTTTTTCCCCCCCCTTTTTTTTTGGGGGCCAAAAGGGGAAAAAAAACCCCCCGGGAAAACCCCCCCCCAAAAAAGGGGGGGTTTTTAGGCCCCTTTTTTTTTTTTTTTGGGGGGTTTTTTTTTTAAAAAAAAAAAACCCCCGGGTTTCCCCCGGGAAAAAAACCAAAAAAAGGCCCCCCTTTTCCCCCCCCCCAAAAAAAAGGCCCCCTTTTTTTTTAAAGCCCCCCCTTTTTTAAAGCCCGGGGCCCCCGGGTTTTGGGGTTTTGGGGTGGGGGGGGGGGGAATTGGGGGTTTCCCAAAAAAAACCCCCCCCCCAAAGGGGGCCCGGGTTTTTAAACCCCCGTTTCCTTTCCCCCCGGGGGGGCGGGGGGGTGGTTTTTTGGGGCTTCCCCCCCCCCCCCCCAAAAGGCCCCCAAAAAAAGGGGGGAAAACCCCCCCAACAAGGAAAAAAAAAGGGGGGGTTGCCCTTTTTTTCCCCCAGGCCCCCCGGGGTTTTTGGGGGAAAAAAAGGGCCCCCCCCCAAAACCCCAAACCCCCCCGGGGGCCCCCAAACCCCCCGGGGGATTTGGGTGTAAAAAAATTTTTTTCCCCCTTTTTTTTTTGGGGTTTTTTTTCCCCCTCCCCCGGGGGGGAAAAACCCCCCCGGGGTTTAAAAACCCCCCTTTTTTTTTTTTTAAAACCCCCCCCCCCCCCCGGGTTTTAAAAGGCCCCAAAAAAAATTTTTTTTTTTTTTGGTTTGTTTTTTTCTTTTTTTTTCCCCCTTTTTTTTTTTTTTTGGGACCGGAAAAAACTTTTTGGGGGGGGCCCCCCCCCATTTTTCCCAAAAATTCCCCCTTTTTGGATTTGGGTGGTAGGGGTTTTTTTTTCCCCTTTTCCCCCCCCCTTTTTTTTTTTTTTTTTTTGGGGGGGGGGGTTTTTTTGGGCCCCCTTTTTTGGTGTACCCCCCCCTTTTTTTTTTTTTTTTTTTTTTTTTTCCCCTTGGGGCTTTTGTTTCTTTTTTTTGGTTTTTTCCCCCCGTTGGGGGGAAAAGGGGGTTTTTTCCCCCCCCCCCTTTTTTTTTTTTTGGGTTTTTTTTTTTGTTGGCCCCCGGGGGGCCCTTTTTTAAAATTTTGCTTTTTTGGGAGGCTTCCTTTTCCCCCTTTGGGGGGGGTTTTTTTGTTTAAAAGGGCCCCTTTGGCTTTTGCCCCCGGCAAAAAACCCCCTCAATTTGGCCCCCTTTTTTTCCCACCCCATTTTTGGGCCAAAAGTGGGGAAAAAAAAGCCAACTTTTTTTTTCCCCCCCGCTTGAGAAAAAACCCCCCCCCGGGGGAAAATTTTTTTTTTTTTAAATTCCCCTTTTTTTTTTTTTCCCTTTTAAATTTTTTTTTTTTTTTTTTTTTTTCCCCCCAAAATTTTTTTTTTTTAAACCCCAAACCCTTTTTCCTCTTTTCCCCTTTTTTTCCCCCTTTGGTTTTTTCCCCCGTTTTTTTTGGGTTTCCGGTTTTGGTTTCTTTTTTTATTTTTTTTTTTTTTTTTTTTTTTCCGGGGTTTTTTTTTTTTTTTTACAAATTTTTTTTAAACAATTTTTTTTTTTTTTTTTTTTTTTTTTTTTTTTAATTTTTTTTTTGGGTTTTTTTTTATTTTGGGGGTTTTTAGGTTTTTTTTTTCCCTTTTTTGTTTTTTTAAAAAAAATTTTTTTTTTTTTTAAAAAAATTTTGGAAAAAAAAAATTTCCCCTTTTTTATTCTGGTTGTGGTTTTTTTTTTTTTCCCCATTAACCCCCCGTGTAAAATTTTTTTTTGGAAAAAAAACTTTTAAAATTTTTTTTTTGAATTTCCAAAACCCCCCTAAGGGGTGCATTTTTCCCCCCAAAATTTAAAAAATCCAAAAACTTTTTAGACCTTTTTTTTCCTTCCCCCCAGTCCCCCAAATGAACAAAGGGGTATTTTTCGACATCTTAAGTTTCTTTTTTTTCGAACTAAGGTTTTTTAAAGTTTTAAAAAATTTTTTTTCTTGGGCTCGGGTCTCCCTTTTTCACACATTGCTTTTTTACTTTTTAAACTCCGCAAACCCCTGAGAGGCTGTTAAAAAAGGCCCTAGATGAATCCGGAATAATTAAAACGAACTCTAAAAAACAGACCATAAACTTTTTTTTTTTTTTAACCTGGGTTCCCACTTTCCAGCAGGTGGGGGAAAAAAGCCCCCAAAAATGAAAAAGGAAGAGGAAGAAATTTTTTATGATTTTTTTTCCAAATTTTTTTTTTTTTCCAAACCCTCCCCCCGAAACCCTCACCTACCTATCCTTTCCTTTTTTTTCCCCCTTTACAACTTACACACCCAACATTCAGCACTACATTTCCCCCTTAACTTTTTCCCTTCCACCCCCCTTCTTTTTTTATACAAATTCCCACCCCCATACCACAACACACACGGTTTTTTTTTCCCAAAACCCACCCAATCGGGGGGGCCCCGTGCCGTAAAAGGCCCCCCCGAAAACCTTAAATCTTTTTTTCACTGCGACAAAACTTTTTTTCCCTAATAAAAAAAAAACCTTTTCATTCTCGGGTTTTAAAACCCCCCCAAAATCAAACCCCAAAACCCATTGAAGTCCCCAAATGGGCCTACCCCCCCCCCTACAATCATCATTATCAAACATTTTATCATCATTAATTTGAACATTACATCACAATTATTATCAAATTTTTTTATTAATTTAACTAAAATATTTTATTTCCCCTTTCCCTTTTTTATTTTTACAATTATTATTTTTATTTATTTATTTTAAAATTATCATTATTTATTAGACCCATTTTTAAATTTTTTTTTTTTACCATTAAAACCCGTATTACAGAGTAACTGTTTTTTTTTTTTAAAGCGGCAAAAGATATTTTTTCCTCCTAGTTTTTTTTTTGGGACGGGGAGTTTTTTAAAAAGAAAACCCGGGGGTTTTCCACCCAAATTTTTTTTTTTTTCCCCCCCGAACAAAAACCTCTGCACCAAATGATTAAATACAGAAATGATAATTCCCAAAAACCCCCATCGCCCCGTTCCCCCCGGGGGGTTTTTTTATCAAGGGGGGCCCCGTTTTTAAATGGGCAACCAGGGGTGACAATTTTTTTAAATGCATCCTGGGAAGACAAAAAAAATAAAAAAAAACATTTTCCAATTTTGAAACCATTTTTAAAAATCGAAAAAAGTGGGGAAAAAAGTAAAAAGAAAAGAAAAAAGAAAGGGGGAAATTACCCTCTGGGTCCCCGTAACAAATGGGTAGATTTTCACCATTAAATACTAGGAAAAAAGTAGACCCCAATTTTGGAAAAAAATAAAAGGGGAAAATTTTTTTTAAAAATAAAGAAAAACAAAAGTTTTTTTTTTTTTTTTTTTTTTTTTGGAAAAGAAAAAAAGGAAAAATTTAAATCCCCCGGAAATTTTTTTTATGATTCCCCCACGAAAAAAAAAACTGCAAAAAAAACCCTAATTTGGGGTAAGCCCCCAATAAAATTTGGGAAAATTTTTTAAAAAAACAAATACAAAGCAAAACCCCCAAAAACTTTTTGTATTATACAATGCTTTAACGCACCAAAACCAATATTTTAAAAAATTAAAAAAATGGGGAAAATTTTTTTATAAAACCTCCCCCAAAAATTTTCCCTTTTTTTAAAACAACCCTAAAAAGAGATGTAAAAAATAACAGGGAGCCCCCAACGCCAAAATAGAAAAAAAAAAAACAAAAAAAGTGAACCCTTGGGAAAATTTTGGCCCCCTTGGGGAAATTTTTAAAATGAAAAAAAAGGTAAAATTTTTTTAAATTGAAATTTCTTAGTACAAAACTTTGAAGATGGACCTTTTTTTTTTTTTTTTTTTGGGAAAAGGTCAAAGATTTTAATGGGAAATCAAAAAATTTTGGTTTTTTTTTTCCCAACCCCATAAAAAAAAAAAAAAAAAAATCCTAACAACAACCCTTTTAATTTTTGACTCATGACGCAAAAATTTTAACCCACCCCCAACTTTGGCTTAAAACAAGTTTTTTAAAAAGCCAAAAAAAAGAATTTAAAAAAAAAACAAGAGCCCCGGGGGAAAAAAAAAAATTAACAACAAAAAATAATTCAAAAAATGCTGGCGAAAAATGTTTTTTTAATACTTTTTCTTCTACAAAATTTTTTTAACAAAAAAGGAAAAAAAAAAAAGATGGCCAAAGACTGGGGGGAAAACAGTCCTTTTTTCTCTATACTAAAAAAGGGGTTTACGCACTCCCAATGCCAACCAATAATGGGAAAAAAAAATTCATTTTAAAAAGTCCCAAAACCCCAAAAATTTTTTTTTTGAAAAAATATTTTTCTGAAAAAAATGAAGTTTTTTAAATTTTTTTAAAAAAGGAAATTGCAGACAAAAAAGGGGGGTTTTCGCCCCCGGAAAAAAGGGAAACAAAAAACCGAAATTTTTAAAACAAAATTTTATCTAAGAAAAAACAAGAAAAAACCCAAAAAAAGGCCTTACCTGTTTTGGGGTTTTTTTCATCGATTTTTTTTTGAAAATTTTTTTTTACTGTTTTTTTTTATTTACGATATCCTTTTGGAAAAATGAAAAGATTAAAAGAAAAATTTTTTTTTCCAAAAAACCAAAACCTCCAAAACCCTTAATAAAAAACCCCTGTAAAAGCCAAAACAGCCCAACTGTTAAAGAACCACTTTAAAGGGGTTAGCAGAGGGTTTTCGAAGTCAAAAAAGGAGTGGGGGACGGGTTTTTCGTTTTTTTTTTCCCCCCCCGCAACCCCTTTTTTAAAACCCCCAAAATTTTTTGAAAATTTTTTTTTGAGAAATGCTTTTTCCTGGAAAAATTTTTTTTTTTTTGAAGGAACTGTAGATTTTGGGGGATACAAAAAAAAATTTTTAAGTACGCCGTGAAAAAATTTTTTTTTTTGATTGCCCCCATTTATCAAAATGAAAAATACAAAAAAACTACTAGATTTAAAGTTTTTAAAAAAAAGCAAAACGAAAAAAGGCTGGCTTTTTTTTTTCTTAATACCCCAAAAAACTAAATCCATGAAGAATTTTTTAAAAAAAACCGGCCCAATGAAAAAATGATGAAAGGTTTTTTTTCAATCAATGGAAGATTTTTGGAAAAAAAGTGAAAAAAGGTTTTTTAAAATTATCCTTTTGGGGCTTGTTTTTTTTTTTTTTTTTAAAAATTCATAAAAAATGATTTTCCCAACCGGATAAAAAAAAATTACATTTTGGCCAAAAAAACGCCCCAAATTGCTCTCAATGACATCTTCCCAAAGACCCCCAAAGCATTACCTTTTCGGACAAAGCCAGGTTTTTTTTTTTGAACACAATTAGTTTTTTTCCCCAATTGCATCCCAAATTTTTTTTTCTGGGTGTTTTTTTTGGGGGGCTGAAGTAATAGACAAGAAAAAGAACAAAATTTTTTTTTTTTTTTTTTAAAATTTGGGTTTTTTTTTACGACCGATACTGGGCAGAGAAGAAAGAAGAATGAAATTTTAAAGGGCTGGGAAAAAAAAAAATTTTGGGGAAAAAACCGGGTTTTTTTTTTTGGGAAAAATTTGAAACAGGAGGAAAAAAAAAAGGTTTTTTTTTTTTCATGTGGGAAGAAGAAAAAAAGATTTTTTGTGAAAGGGGGTGGTAATGGGGAAACAGAGGAAGAGGCAAAACCCAAAACAAAACTGGAGCCCAAATTTTAAAGATATTTTTCGGGGTTGTCGAGGTAAAAGTGGGAAAAGAGCCAGGTCCCCAGTTTTTTAGTGGAAAAAGGATTGGTTTGGAAGAGGTTTTTCCACGGCTGCTTTAAAAAAAGAGGATAAACCGTTTTTTTTTGAAAATTTAAAAAACCCCTTATCAAAATTATTATTTTTCTTTTTTTTCCCTTTTTGGGGTTTTTTTTTATTTAAAAATACATAAATTTTTCCATTCAAATTTTTTCATTAAAATTAATTTTTTCCCCCTTATCACAATTTTTTTATTATTTTTCATTTTTTCATTATCATTTTTTTTTCTTATCAATTTTTTTTTTTCATAATTATTCCCTTTTTTTTTTTTTTTTTTTTTTTTTTTTATGCACAACTTTTTTTTTTCCCTTTGATCTTTCTTTTTAAAATCAAAAAACCGAGGTCCCCCTACCAGCGACCCCCAGGGGGGATTGAAAGTTTGAGGGGAATTGGGGAAACCCCAAAAAAACAAGTAAAAAAAAAATGCCCAAAAAGCCCCCAAAATCAAAACTCCCCCGTCAATTTTTACGAAAAACAAAAAACACTTTCAGAAAACGTAAGGGGTCTTTGAGAAACAGCGTTTTCTATTTAAAAACTATTTTTTTTTTTTTTTACTTTTTTCCCCAATTTTTTTTGGGTTTTTTTTCCCCCTTTTTTTTTTTTTTCAAGAAATTATCCGTAATTTTTTTTTTAAAAGCCCCAATGCTCCCCAAAAACAACCCGGCAGAAGGTTTTTTTTTTTTTTTTTAAATGCCCCCAAATTCTTTTTTTTTTTCCCCCTCTATTTTTCCAGGTCCCCCTTTTTAAAGCACTCCCCCACCCCGGGACCAAAAAAAATTTCCTGGGGTTAGCAATCCAGTGGGGGTTTTTTTTTTTTTTTTTTGTTTGCTTGCCCTTGGCCCCCCCGGGGTTTTTTTTTTCAGGAAAATCCCCTTCTGGGGCCCCTTTGAAAAGGCAAATTCGCAGCCTTCCCAAATTTTAAACCCCAACTTTTTGGTTTTTTTTGGGTTGGAAGAATTTTGAGAAGGGGAGATGGTGACTCCTTAAAAAATTTCTTTTGGGGAAAGGAAAAAGGAAACCCCTGTTTTTTTTAAAAATGCCCCGAAAAAACATGGTTTTTTTTTTTTTGTCCCCCGTAACGAATCAAAAACAAAAAATGCGTAAAATTTTGGGTTTTTTTTTACTGCTTTTTTTTTTTAGGAAATCCCCTCGCCCGGGGATGGGGGTTGGTTTTTTTTTTTTGCCCCAAAAGGGGACCGTCCATCAAGCTGCTTTTTTTTCGCAACAAAAGAAAAAATTTTAAAAAAGGAAAAAAGTGGAAAAAGTAAGAACAATTTAGTGGGAAAGGAAAAACCTAGGAATGTAAAAAAAGAAAAAAAGGTTAAAATTTAAGGTTTAAAATACAGGAAAAAAAAGGAAAATTGAAAAGGAAACGGGAAAAAATTTTAAAAGATTTACAAACCCCCCAAAATTTTTTTCAGGAGGCCAAAAGAATGTTTTAACATGGGGGAGGGTAATACTGGAAACAAAGAAAAGATAAAAAGATTGTTGATGGGATTCCCGGGCTATTTTCGGAAAGAATCGTGTTTTGGTGAAATTGAAAGGGCAACCTTTTTTAAATCTATCCTCATTCCCGGTTATATGCCCCAACTCAAAAGCATACAGATGAAGAAATTGAGGGCATTCTAACGAGGAATTTTTTGAGAAGGCAAGTAAACAAATTTTTAAATCAAAAGGAATTTTTTTTTTTAATCATGGGAAAATAATGAATGTTGGGAAGGGAGGAAAAAGGAAGAGAAGGAAATATTTTTTGGACCACAGGTTTTTTGGAAACACGAAATTGTTGGAGAGGAGAAAGATGGGTTTTGAATGGTTTCAGGAAAATAACCAAGTGGATGATGAATACCTGGTTCCAACACCATCCTAGAAAAGGTTTTTTACACATGGTTAAGTCCCCAGGTGATAGAATTTCCGTAAAACAAATCGATTACATAACAGTTAATTCAGAGGTTTTTTCAGGAAACGCAGTTTCACAGGTAAAAAAGGGGAAAACCCCGGAGCAGATTGTGGCCCATGTTTATGTACTGCTTATTTTGGCCATCTGCAGGTTTTTAAGCTTCAGGAAAACTAAAGAAACCAAAAGTAACATCAAAAAAATTGAAGGTTGGGGAACTCAAAACAAAAATCCAGAATTTAAGAAAAGTTTTTACGGTAGAAGTTTTTAAAGGAAAAACCGGTTTTTTTTTTGGTGCACTACTTTTTTTTGCATAAAACCTAGGCCCTGATTTTCAATTTAAAAAAACCCAAATTTAAAAGTCCATTAGTGCCCAATACGGTGGCTTACCCCTTTTTACTAAAAAGGCCCCCTTTTTTTTTTTTATCCTCAAGCAGGCATAATATCGTCCTGCTGCAAAAAAAAACGACCTACATCGCCACCACACCCCCGATTGACGTTTTTTTTCCAAAGTTACAGCTTGCTGATTTTTTTTTTCAATACAGCTGATCCAAGAAAGCCCGGGCCCCCCCGGTTTCTGGCTTTGACAGAGGAAGCCCCACCCCATGATTTTTCCCTTTTTGTCCCCGATTAGGAAAATTCCTGCGATTTTTTTAAAATTTAATAATTATATATTTTTTATATATATAATTATAATAATTTTAAAAATAATATTATATATATATTAATTATATTAATTATTTTTAATTTTTATTATTATTTTAAAGAATTTTTAAATTATTTTTAATTTTTTTTAATTTTTTTTAAAAAAAATTTTTAATCATACTATATGATATTTTTAAAAAATATTATATTATATATTATTTAAAAATTTTTATTTTTAAAAAGTAAATACATATTTTTTATATATAATTTATTATTATTTTATAAAATTTAATATTATAAAATTTTTAAATTATATAATAATAAATATTTATAATATGTTAAAAATAATTTTAATTATATATTTATATTTATATTATTATTTAAAATTTTTATTAAAAATTTTATTTTTTATGTAATGTACATCATTTTTTTTTTATTTAAATTTTAATATTTTATAATTTTAATATATTTTTTATTTTTAAAATGCCATATTAAAAATTATATATAAATTTTATAATATTATATAATTTATATTAAAATTTTTTTTGTTTATTTTAAAAATAATATTTAAATATAATATTAAATATTTTATTAATTTTTCAATTAATATATAATACATATAAATTTTAAAATTAATATATTAATATATTAAAATAATATTTATTTAATAAATTTTATATATGTTGTTTTGGGGGGGGGTTTTTGTGGGGGGGGTGGTTGGGGTGTTTGGGGGTTGGGTTGGTAAAAAATAAAAATATATTTTTAATATATATAATTATAAAATTAATATATTTTTAATATAATTAAAAATATAAAATTATATAAAATATTATTATATAATAATATTTTATATATATTAATTTTAAAATTTTTATATTATTAAAATTTTTTATTTATCCCTATTTATATAATAAATTATATAAATATATATAAAATAAAAAATAACATAAATTTTATGTATAATGTGGGAAAAAATATAAATTATAATTAATATTATATATAATATATAATTTTTTTAAAATTATTTTATTAATAATATAAAAATATTAAAATTTTTTTGGTGGGGGGTGGGGTTGGGGGGGGTGGGTTGTGTTTTATTAACCTAATTAAATATATAATTATTATAAATTTTTATTTATTAAAAAAAAAATAAAAAATTTAAAAATTTTTTTTTTTTTTTTTTTTTATTATTTTTTTGTTTTTTTTTTTGTTTTTATTTTTATTTTTTATCATTTATTTATTTTTTTTTTAATTTACAAATGGTTTTTTTTTTCTATTTCATTACTTTATTAAAATTATCATTTTTTATTTTTTTATTATATTTTTTTAAAACATTATCAAATTTTATTTTATTTATTATTATTATTTTTTATTTAAATTTTTAAACAATTATTAATATTTTTTCCCTTTTTTAAATTATTGTCCCCATTTTATCCTAACAATTTTTTATTTTTGGCCCTTTTTTATAAATTTTTTTAAAATAAAATATATATTAATAATATATTAATATTAAAACACACCACAACAAAACACCAAAACACCAACCCCACAAACCAACCACACAACACAACCAAACAAACATATTTAATATATTAATATTTTAATAATATAATTATTAAAATATATTATATTTAATTTAATAATATATTATTATAATACATATTAATGCCAATTTTTATATAATAAAATATATTTTTATAATATTTATAACATATTATATACAATATAATTTAATTTTATATGTTATATATATAATTTTTAAAATATATAATATTTTAATAATAAATAAATTATTTATATATTATTTACACCACATTTATACATACATTCCCCTACCTACATACTCATTTCACAACACACAAAACCCCAAACCAACCCCACACAACACAAAAAATATTTTATTAATAATATATAATTATTTATTATATTTATTATTATATAAATAATATAATTTTATTTTAATTTTTTAAAATAATTATTAAATTTAACATAAAACCCAAAAAAAACCCACACACACCCCACCCCAACACAAATTTTATATATATTTATATATTTATATATTAATTTTTATTTTATATAATATTATAATAAAATGGTTTTGGGGGGGGGTTTTTTTTTGGGGGGTTGGGTTTTTTTTTGTTAAAAAGTAAATTTTTAATATTTTAAATTTTATAATTAAAATAAATAATATATTATATTATATATATAATAATTATAAATTTAAAATATTTTTATATTTTTGTGGTTTGGGGGGGGGGTTGGGGGGTGGGGGGGTGTTGTTGTGGGTGTGTTGTTGATGTTTATGTTATGTGTAACTGTTTAAAAAATTTTTGGTGGGAATAATTAATATAATAATATTTATATATATATAAAATTTTATTTATATATTTTTATAAAATTTCCTAACATATATAAATTTTTTTGTTTAAAATTATGTTTTTTATTAATTTTTATTATTTATTATATTGCCCAAAAAAATTTTAAATTTTAAAAATATTTATTTTAATTATAATTTATAATATATATTAAAAAAAAATATTAAAATTTTTAAAAATAATTTAAAAAATATTTTTTTTGGGGTTTTGTGGGGGGGGTTGGGGGGGGGGGGGGGGGGGGGGGGGGTGGGGGGTTGGGGGGTGTGGGGGGGGGGGGGGGAAATATAAATTTTTTTATAAATATATAATTTTAATATAAATTAATAAAGCCAAATTAAAAATAAATTTTTTTTTAGATAATGACAATAAAAATAACATAATAAAATAATAATGATTTAAAAAAAATAAATAATAATAAAAAAATAATAATAATTAAAATTTTATAAAATTTAAAAATAAAAATAATAAAAATTTAATAATAAATGGGGTTTTAAAGAAAATTTTAAAATAAAACCATCTAATAATAATAAAAAATTTAAATAATAATTTAAAAAATAATGAAAAAATAAAAATAAAATAATAAAAAATAAATAAATAAGAAAATAAATAATAAAAAAACAATAATAATAAAAATAAAATCATAACAATTTAATAAAAATTTTTATATTTATTATATAAAATTATGTTTTATTAATATATATAAAATTTTATTAATTTTTTTAAAAAAAAAACACACACACAACACCCACACACACAAAAACCATAATATATTATAAAATTATATAAATATATTATATTTTTTATATATATTTATAATTAAAATATATATAAAAATTTTAAAATATAATATTTTTTTATATAACCATATACATAAATGTATTAATAATAATTATTTATATAATTAATAATATAATATAATATATTTTAATTTTTAAAAATATTAAATTAATTTTTTTTATATATATATATTTTATATATTATAAAAAATTATTTAAAATTAATATTATATTATATGTTTTAAATTATATTAATATATTTTAAAAAAATATAATAATTATATAAATAATAATAAATATTTTTTATTTTTACACACACACCACACACACCAACAACCCCAAAACCCAAAAATATATATATTAAAAATATATATTATAATTTTATTAAATAAATTATATTTTATAAATTTTAAAATGGTTTAATTTTATATATTTATATATTATTATTATAATAATATAATTAATAATTAAAAAATATATAATATATTATATATATAATTTTTTTTATATATTAATTAAAATTTTAAAATTATAATATTCCCCCTTATATTATATTTATATTATTATTAATATTATAATAATAAAAATAAATTTAAAAAAATATTGTTTTTATTAATAAATATATATATAAATATATATTAATTTTATTATTATATTATTTATTATTATAATTTAATATAAATTTTTTTTAAAAATTTTAAAAAAAAAAATTAAATTTTTTTATATAAAAATAATAATATATTTAATAATAATTTTTATATAATAATTAAATAATATTTTTTAAATGGGATTTAAAAAAAAAAATTAAATTTTTTTTAAATAAAAATTTTTTTATATTTTTTTTTTAAAAACCCGGAAACCCCGAAAAAAAGGGGTTTAATTAAGTCCCTCCTTTGGGGGGGGTTTGGTAACCCCTTTTTTTTTTGATCAGCTGTGTATTGGTAAAAAACTCAGCTGAAAGCTGTATACAGGGGTAATTACGTCCATCGGCGTGTGGGTGGCGCTGTAGGTCGTTTTTTTTTTTTGCAGCAGACGATATTATGCCTGCTTTGAGATAAAAAAAGGCCTTATAGTAATAAGGTAAGCCACCGTATTGGCAACTAATTGACTATTAATTGGTTTTTTATGATATCAGGCCTAGATTTTATGCAAAGTATGCACCAAACCGGTCCCCCTTTTTTCCCTTTTAACTTCTACCGTAAACTTTTCTTTCATTTCTGGATTATGTTTTGAGTTTCCCCAACCTCAAGTTTTTTGTTTGTTACTTTTTTTTGGTTTTTTTTTTTCTTTTAGTTTTCCTGAGCTTAACCTGCAGATGGCAAAACTAGCAGTACATAATCACTGGCACACAATCTGCTCCTGGGTAACCCTTTTACCTGTTGAACTGCGTTTCCTGAAACCTCTGATTAACTTTTTTTATGTAATCGATTTGATTACGACTTCTATCACCTGGACTTACCCATGTGTAACAACCTTCTAGGATGGTGTTTTTTTGGAACCAGGTTATTCATCATCACTTTGGTTTATTTTTTTCCTGAACACCATTCAACCCATCTTTTCTCCTCTCACATTTTCGTGTTCCAAGACCATGTGGTCCAACAATATTTCCCTTCTCTTCCTTTTTCTACCTTTCACATTCATATCTCCCCATGATTAAAATAATCTCCTGTTGATTTACAGTTTGTTTTACTTTGCCTTTCTCTAAATCCTCGTAGAATGCCTCAATTTTTTTCATCTGTATGCTCTGATTGTTGGGGCCATATACCTGAATGAATGGATAGACTAAAAGGTTGCCTTTTCAATTTCACCAACAGATTCTTTTCCGAAATAGCCCGGAATCCCATCACAATCTTTTTATCTTTCTTTGTCCAGTATTACCCTACACCATGTTAACATCTTTCGCCTCTGAAAAATTATGGTCTTGTCATCACTAATTATCTTTCCTGCTCCTGGTTCATTCTCCTTTCACTTATTTTCCCAGTATGTTTTAACCTTTTAAATCATCCATTTTCTTTTGTTCCTAACATTTTTCTAGTTTTTTTTTCCTGTCCTCACCTCATTGTTTCTTACATTCCCCCCGTTTTTTTTTCTTTCGTTTTTTTTTTGCGAACAGCAGCTTTTAAAAAACGGTCCCCCTTTTTTTTTTTCACAAAACAATCCCATACCGGGCCGAGGGTTCCTACCCCAAAAGCAGTAGAAACCCCATTTAAAGCCAGTTTTTTCCCCCTTGATTCGTTTTTTTTGGACCATTAAACCAAATTTTTTTTTCTTTTGGGATTTTTTACAACATGGGTTGCCCTTTTTTTCCCCTTCTGCCCAAAGTAATTTTTTTTAAAGGGGTCACCAATCCCCCCTTTCTCAAAAGTTTTTTTCCACCTAACCTAAGTTAGCTTGTTGATTTCTGAGGCCTTTCGATTCCTGCCCCTTCTAAGCCAGAAAAAAAGACTTCCCTGTTTAAACCCTGGGCAAGGGCAAACCCAACAAAACTAAAACCCCCCCCCTGATGGCTAAGGGGCCCGAATTTTCTCTGGTCCCGGGGTGCGAGTGGTATAAGAACCTGGAAATAGGGCGGAAAAATGTGGCCCCCTTTAAAACAAAACTCTGCCTGGTTGTTTTTTTGGACACTTGGCTTTTTTTTTTTAAGAAAAGATACGGGATAAGGGTTTTTCTTGAACAATACCGGGAAAAAACCCAAAAAAAATTTAAAAAAATCCCCCCAAAAAATTTTAAATAGTACAGCGCATGTTTTTCTCAGAGAGCCTTAAACATCTGAAAAATTTTTTTTTTTTTTTGTGTTTGTTTTAATTGAAAAATGTTTTTTTTGGGTTTGGGGGCTTTTTTCCCCGCATATTTTTTTTTTTTTTTTACATTTTTTTTTTTTTGATGTTCCATTGCCCCCCAAACTTTTTAATCCCCCCTAGGTCGCTGGTAGTGACTCGGGGTTTTTTTTTTATTTTTTTTAGCAGATTTTTAAGGAAAACTTGTGCCATAAAAAAAAGAAAAAAAAAAGGAAAATAATTATGAAAAAATTTTAATTTAAAAAATAAAAATGATTTAATGATAAATTTTTAATAAAATAATTTTTGGAAAAGAAAAATTTTAAAATTGATTTTAATAATGAAAAAAATAAAATTTTTTTTATATTCTGATAATAAACCAAAAAAAATGATTAATAATAAAAGATAAAAGGTTAAAACATCATCAATAACGGTACCCTCCAAATTTTTTTTTTTTTAAACAGCCCCCTGGGGCCCCCCTCCCCCCATCCTTCCCCCCACTCAACCGTCCTGCCCTTTTTTTCTTTCCCCCACTTTTAAAATCGACAAAACCCCCCAAATTTTTTTTGAAATTTTTTCCCCCCTCATCCCCCCCGTTTTCGGTTTTTTTGGGGTCTTTTCCTCTGTTTTTTCCCATTAAAACCATCCCTGTCCCGCAAAATCCCCCCTTTTTCCCAAAACTTTTTTTTACTTCCCCCTACATGACCAATTAAAAAATTTAATTTTTTTCCTCCCCGTTTTTTTTTTTTTTAAATTTTCCCCCAAAAGCCGGTCCCCTTTTTTTAAATTTATTTTTTTTTTCAGGCCTTCATCAATTTTTCCCCCCCCCTTTCCCCCTTTCCCCCCTCTCCCCTCCTGGGGAACACCACATTTTTAAAACTTTGAATCCTTTTTTTTTTTTTCCTTCCCCACTTCAGCCCCCCCACCCCCAGACCAATGATGCAAAATTTGGGAAAAAAATAATTGTTTTTCAATAAACCTCAGCTTTTTTTCCCGTAAGGTAAATGGCTTTTTGGGCTTTTCGAATGTCATTGAAAAGCAAGTTGGGGCGTTTTTTTTTTTTGGCAATTGGTAAATTTCTTTTCTTTTTTTTTATCTTCCGGTTTTAATCATCATATGTTTTTTTTAGTTAAAAACAGCCCAAATAAGTGAACTCTTTTTCACATTTTTTTTTTTTCCCCAATCATTCCCCCCTTGTTTTTTAAAATTTTTTTTTTTTTTTTCATTGGGGTTTTTTTTTTTTTCTTTTGAATCTTCAGGGTTTTTTTTTTTTTTTTTTTTTGGGGGATTAAAAAAAAAGCCCCCCCCTTTTTTTTTTTCTTTTCCTTTTTTTCTTTAACTTTTTTTATCTAGTAGTTTTTTTTTTTTTAAATTCGGGGGTACCTGCTGGCAATCAAAAATATATCATCGGGTAAAAAAACCTTTAAAATTTTTTTATATTTTTTTTTATCCTCCCCAAACCTACAGTTTTTTTTTTAAAATTTCCCCCTTCCCAAAATTTTTTTTCTTTTTCAAAAATTTTTTTTTTTTAAAAAGGTGGCGGAAAAGAAAAAACCAAAACCCCGGGGCCCCCTCCTTGTTTTGACTTCGACCATTCGCAACCCATTTAAGTGGTTCTTACAGTTTTTTTTCCCTTTTTTTTGGGTCCTACAAAGGCCTTTTTTTAATTGTTTTTTTGTGTTTTTTTTTTTTTTTTTGGGAAACCTTCCATATCGTTTTTTATATTATTTTCCAAAAGGAAAAATCGTGATTTAAAAAGTAAAAAACCCAAAAACTTTTCAAATAATCGATGAAACAAAAAGGGATAGGCCCCTTTTTTTTTTTTTTTTTTTTTTTCCTGTTTTTTTTTTCCCCCCTTATGATCCAATTTTTTTAATTTTTAAACTGGTTTTTCTGGTACTTTTTTTTTTCCGGGGGAAAAAACCCCCCTTTTTTTTTTTTTTGTCCCCCCCCCAATTTTTTTTTTTCCTCTAACCTTTTTCTTTTTTTTTAGCAATATTTTTTTTTTTTTAAAAAAATTTTTTTTCTGCTGTGACTTTAAATTTAAAGCAAAATTGTCCCCCCCCCCATTTTTTTTTTGCATTTTAGTGGGGTCCCCCCCGTTTTTTTTTTTTTTAAGGAAATAAAAAACTGGAAATTTTTTTTCCCAGTCCCCCTTTTGGCCCCCTTCCCTTTTTTTTTTCCCTATTTTTTTTTCAAAGTTTTTTGGGGAGAAGAAGTATTCAAAACTTTTCGCCCGCAAATTCCTTGATTTTTTTTTTTTTGTTTTTTTTTTCCATCTATTCCACCCCCCTCTTTTTTTTTTTTTTTTTTTTTTTTTTTATGGCTTTTTTTTTTAAAATTCCCTCCCCCCCCAGCAGTGGTGGGTGGTTTTTATCTTCGCTGTCCCTTGAGTTCCCCAATTTTTAAAGTTGTTTTTTTTTTTTTTAATCTTTTTTTTTTTTTTTGTTTTTTTGGGGAACAATATTTTTCCCCCCTTTCTTTTGACTTTTTTTTTCCCCCTCCAAAAAAAACAAGTCCCCCCTTCCCTTTTTTTTTTTACACAAAAAATTCAAAAAAATTCTTTACCTTTTTCATTTTAAAATCTCCAAAGGCCCCCAATTTTTTTTTCCCCCCAGGGGTCACTTTTTTTTTTTTTTTTCCCCCTTTTTTTTTTTTTTCCCATTTTTGCCGGTTGAGGTCCCCCCCATGTTTTTTTTTTTTTACACTCCTTTAGGGATTGGGGGTTCCCCAAAAGTATCTTTGGGGGAGGGGGTTTTTTTAAAAATTTTTCCATTTTTTTTTTTTTCATCATTTTTAATATTGGGGTTTGGGGGGCGTACTTGGGGATAATACTAATGTTTTTTTTTTGAGGTTTTTTTTTTGTTTTTCTTGAAAATTTTTTTTTTAAAAGCAATTCATTTTTTTTTTTGGGCCCTGTCCCCCAAAATTTGTGCCTTTTTTCCCCTTTTTTTTTTTTGGAAATCCAAGCAACTCCGTGCCCCATAATTTTTCCCTTTTTTTTCCCGAAAAAAAAAAAAACTGTCCCCCTTTTTTTTTCTTTTAGTTTTTTTTTTTTAAACCTTTTTTTTTTTTCCCAATTGGTCCCCCCCCCTTTTTTTCCCGTTTTTTGATGTTTGTACTATCCATTTTTTTTTACAGACAGTAAAAGTTTTTTTTACCAT
Organism: Penaeus monodon; assembly: GCF_015228065.2. Taxonomy (NCBI): domain Eukaryota; kingdom Metazoa; phylum Arthropoda; class Malacostraca; order Decapoda; family Penaeidae; genus Penaeus; species Penaeus monodon. Next base: position 20,615 of record NW_023657598.1, read on the forward strand.
CTTTTTTCATTTTTTTTTTACGTTTTTTTTTCCCGTTTTTCCCAATTTTTTTTTTAATGTTTTTTTTTTTTTTACTTTGGGTTTTTTTTCTTTAAAACTTTTTTGCTTCAAAAAGGCAAAAACTTAAATTGTTCCCCCGCCTGGGTTTTCCCCCCCCTGAATAAAAGCGCCCCCCCTTGGGTTTAACCACCACCGGGCGATGAGGTATGAATTACAATTTTTTTTGTAATTTAATCATTGGTCAGAGGTTTTTTTTTTGTCAGGAGAAAAAAAAATTGAGTGGAAATCCCCCAGGGCCCCCCTTCCCCAAATCCCATCCCCAACCCCAAAAATAGGGAAAAATCTCTTTCCCCCTTTTTAAAAACAGTTTTTTACTCCCCGGGTAATACGGATAATTTGGAATAAAAAATAAATAAAAGTCCCATAATAAAAAATGAAATGTTTAATAAAAAAAATTTTTTAAAAAAATATTAGTTTTAAAAAATAAAAGAAAATGGAGATATTTAAAAGATTTTATTTATAAATAAAAAATAAAATAATAAAATTTTGGGGTAGTAAATGTTCAATAATGGATTTAAAAAATTGTTGAAATGATGATTGGTAAGCGGGGCGTAGACCCAGTAGACTTTTAATGTGTCTGGGTTTTTTCGGCTCCAACCGAAAAATGCAAGGGTTTTTTTTTTTTTATTAGGGAAAAAATTTCGTCCCCTGCAGTGAAACAGATGTAAGGTTTTTTTTTCCAGGCCCCAAAGGCAACCGGGTTGCCAAACCCCCCCCGATTAGTAGGTTCGGGAAACCGTTGTGTGTTGTGTATGGGGGGTGGGTGTGGAATGTTTGTATGAAAGAAAAAGGGTGGAAGGAAAGTACAGGATGTATGTTTCTGAAAATGTTTTGGAATGTGTAAGTGTTGTAAATGTGAAAAAGGAAGATAGCGTAGGCTTGAGCGTCTGCGTTTGGACGTGTTTGGAAGAAAAAATGCCCAAAATCATAAATTTTTCTTCCCCCTTCCCTTTTTAGTTTTTTTAGCATCCACCTGCTGGAAGTGGGAACCCAGGTATAGCAAAGTTTTTATGGTCCCCCGTTCTAGAGTATCACTTTAAATATACTCCCATTCCCATCTAGCCCTTCTTTTACAGCCCTCTCAGGGGTTTGGCGAGATAAAGAACCAGCAATGTGCTGCTAAGGGAAACCCCGAGCCCCAAGAAAGTTTTTTAAGCATTCCAACCTTAGTTCCCCGAACCAAGAACTTAAGATGTCGTAAATATCTTTGTTCATTTGACCCGGGAAAAAACCCAAGTGAAAGGTCTACGATTAAATAATGAAATTATTTTCATTTTTGAGCAAATCGCACCCCATTAGGGAGGGTCTACAGGAATTTTCAGTCATGGGAAAAATGTTTATAGATGCGTACATCACCAATTTGAATCCCAGCGGGGGTAATGCACGTGAAAAACCCACACCAGATATACTCAGAAATGAAAAGTGTATTTTTTTCACTCCTAAGTTGGCGTCCCCAACTCCATTAAGTATTTTTTTTTAAAAAGAGGGGGTTAAGCAAAAACACATACCAATTCCCTAAAAAATGAACAAGTTTTAAATCCTCCAACCCCAAAAGGAGATTAACGGGAAAAAAAAAAAAAAAAAACTGGTGCTTTTTTAAACTCTATAAAAACACTTGTGTAAACAAATAAGAAAAATGAAAATTTTAAAATATATAAATGTAAGAAACATAAAATTTTAGCGTCGAAGGCCAAATAAAAGAAAATAACGCCAAAGGGGACCACAAGGGGCACGGACCCCGCCCTGAAAAAACCCCACAAGGTCAGGCAGTTAATCAAGGACAACAATTCGAGACAAAGTTTAAAAAAAGTAAAATGTAAAAATGGCCCTGAAATTTATTTAAAGGGACGAGAAACCTTAATAAAATTTAAGCTTTTTCCTCCCAGGAGGTACAGAATCCTCGAGCTGAGGGAAGGAAAAACCCAAGTATTGACTTTAGTTTTTCAAAACACTGAATTGGCACACCCTGGAAAGGGCGGATCCCTCAAGCAGTGTTTTTTCCCCCTTTTATGTGACGTGGGTCCTTTTTTTTTTACTCCCTTGACAAATTTTTGAGTTCACAAGTGCTGCTTTTGGGACAGAGAAAAAGAGTGCCACCCCCCCAAGGAATTTGAATGTAGCCGTGCCACATGCCAAAGTCCAAAAGAAAGACCAGGTGTCTCCTACACAACAACCCACTAAATACTTAACTTTGCGGAGACAAAAACCCCTCGGCAAAATCCTGGCGCGAAGCGAGTTAAAATCCAAGAATAAATCCAAAGCGAGCACACGAAAAAACCGAGAAAGGGGACCACAGTTAAACACACAGAAAGTCCCGGACCGAACTCCTTCCCTTTCCCCCCAAAAAAACTAGGGGTTAATTTTTTATACCCGAAAAAGACCCCTCAGGCCATGCCCCAGGCCATGCGCGAAAAGAAAAAGATTATGGCAAAATAAGTGGGTTGGACTACCAACCCGATAGTCCCCGGCAGTCCCAACAAGCCCAAAGAACCCAACAACCTAAAAGAGAGGGAGGAGAAAAAAAACACTTATCTAACGACCATTATTCCCCTTCAGGGGCCCTTTGGACACTTTTTGGGGAAGAGGGGAAAGATCTCCAAGTTTTTGCTCTTGGCCGAAATGTCACTTGTAATTAACCCCCATAGCACAGGGGGTTTTTCCCTTCACGCCCTAATGTGGATTTTTTGGCGTGAACACAAGTTTTTTACCGTTTCCCTTTTTTTTTGGGGCCCCCAGGAAATGCCGTTTCACTCAGTTGGGCCCCCCTTTTTAACCAAGTTTGGGACCCTGGGGGTTTTGCCGGGTTGACCGAACGACTGCATGGGAAGCAGACCTCTATTCCGCTTCGGCGGGGCAGCTTTGGCCAACAAGGGGATTTCCAAACAATTTTTAACATCCCCCACCTGTCCCAATAATCCCCCCGTCCCCCCCTTGACCATCCCCTATGGGCGAAAACGCCTTCCTCCCTGAACCTTTCTTTCCTGAAATGTCCCTACTTTTGACCCCTGGGAGGTGGGGCCCCCGTACGCCCCGAAATCATGACCCAGCCGCCCCTTCCCGGAGATGAGCATTAACGGCACCCAGCCTGCAGCTCTTGCTTGACACGAGTCTTGACGGGTTTCCTGAACTGGTCCCTTGGGCTTAGCCGAGAGGCCTCCCATCTGCCCCTCATAAACATCAACCACCACAACCGCTTTCATGACCAGTCAGAACGGGCGGGTGTTGATCGAGTGGAAAGTGAAACGGTGTCACTCCTGGCCCGGGTTTTTTTTTTTGGCCGCGAGATGACGGGCTCTTTTGTAGCTACCTTATCCCCGGCGACATCACTGGTGGTGGGCATGCAGTTCCCTGACGGGCGCGCGCATTGTGTACAGTGGCGAAGGGCCTCTGGAGCGTCACCTTCCCGGAGGCGGTTTTTAGGTGAGGACCTGCGAAAGGGAAGAGGTAGACTCATTCAGGCACTGTATCTCTTCCCCTTGTTGCCGTAAATTACCCTGAGATAACTCCTATTACTCCAGTTTTACCGAAAATCTTCCCCCAATACAAAAAAATCCGCCCAAGCCCCCTCCACCCGCTGGCCCCTTTCCCAGGAGGGCGTCCCCATGTTCGATGTTTTTGCATTGTACAATCCCCCCCCCAGTTTACCCTGTCGCAAGAAGAGCCACATGAAGCACGTCCTTTCCCCTCTTACGCAAACCATGTTACCACCTCACTCCAGCCCACGTAAAAATAACCTCTCAGGAACTCTCAGAACCGCAGATTATAACCCCTCAGAAATTCCTTCATCCCTTACCGGCTAATAATAATGCCCAGTATGAACCAAGATTGAGGCCGTGGTCCGCCGAGTGGGTTAGATTCATCGGACTCAAGACTGTTCCTCGACGGCAGTCCTGAGTTTCGAGGGTTCGAGTCACCGACCGGCGCGTTTGTTTCCCTGTGGGCAAGAACTTTCACCTCGATTGCCTACCTACCACGGGTTGGCCAAAACCAGCCAAGTCCATGCTGTTTCCCCCGCCGGAAAAATAGAGACAATGATTCCTAAAAAAAAACACCGGGCACTCCTCCCTTGGAAAAAGGAACTTTGGGGGGCCCTACCACGTACCACTCCCCAAAAAGGGAACAAAATGAAACCTACAGTTTTTTAAAAATTCATGCGTACCCCACGGGGCTCCAAAAAAAAAAAGAAAACCCACCGTTAAAAAAGAAAAAAAATTTTTTAAAATTTATATATTTTTTATTATATATAAAATTTTTTATTAAAAAATTAATTATAAGGCCGCGGGGGCCCGAGGGTTTTTTAAGCATCGGAAACCCCCCAAACTGGGGCCCCGAAACGGCCCCAAACTAGTTCGAGGGTTTTTTTGAAACCCCCCCACGGGCGCTTTTTTTTTTTTTCCCTTGGGGGGAAGGGAAATTCACCCGATTTTTCCCCCACCTAGCCACTGGGTGGGGCCAAAACCCCCCCCAAGTTCCCCTGCTGGTTTTCCCAAGCCCGGTAAAAAATAGAACAAGATTTTTCCTAAAAAAAGATAAAAACCGCACCCCTCCCCTTGGGAAAAGGAAAAAGGGGGAAAACCCCCCCAGACTCACTCCCAAAAAACAAAACACAACATGAAAAAAATACAATTTTTAAATAAACATGCTGTGACCACGGGGGGGCCTCAGAATGAAACTACCGTTAAAAAAAAAAAAGAAAAAATATATAAAGAAAAGAAAAAAAAAAAAAAAAAATATATTATAATCCCTTTAAATTTTTTATATAAAAAATATATTAATATATAAATTTTAAAAATTATATATTATTTTTTATAATATAATTTAACAATCACAGACATTATTTTAAAATATCGCGGCCCCCTCTTTAAACGATTTTCCCCCAACTAAACCATTATTTTTCCCGCTAAACCCCCCTTTTTCCCGGGTATAAGCGAGTCAACACCACACACCAACAAAAAAACCCAACACTTTGGGGGGGGGGGTGGTTGTTGGTGGTGGGTTGGGTGGGGTGTTTTGGGGGTGGGGGTTTGGGGCAAAAATGTATCTGTGGGTTTTTTTTTTTTTGGGTCAAACCCATTAAAAACACATCACATACACACCACATCACACACGCACGTGGGGTTTGGGTGTGTGTTGGGGGGGTTGTAATAATATTTAAAATAATAATATTTTTTATTTATAATAATTTTTATATATAAATATTTTTTTATCCTTTTTTTTTTTTTTTAAATGGCCCCCGTCCTACAAGGAAACTTTGGCCGATCATGGGAAAATTTTTTTTTCCAAAATTTTTTTTTTTTTTTTGGGAAATTTTTTAAACGGGGGGTTTTTTTTCCCCCTTTTTTGCCCTTTCCGCTCGGGTTTTTTTTTTTTTCGAGTATCATCCCTATTTTTTCCCCGGTTTTTTGGGTTTTTTTGGGTTTACCCCCCCCCCGGGCCTTTGGTAGGCAAATCCGAGGTGAAGTTTTTTTCCCTTTCCCCCAAAAAGGAAAAAAACGGCCCCCCGGTGCTCCCCAAAAACCCCCGAACTCAATTGGCCGTCGTGACATCCCCCCCTTTAAAAAACTCACCACCGCCGGGGGCCCATTAATAAAAATAATATATGTTTTTAATTTTTTTTTTTTTTTTTTTTAAAAAAAATTTTTAAAAAATATAATAATTTTATATAATATTATTATAAAAAATTTTATTATTTTTATAAAAATTTTATTTGTTACGCCGTCCCCCCCCCCCGTCTCCTCCCTCCCCAACCCCAAGGCCTAGGGGAGGACGGCCCCTGTTTTTTAAAAAATACAGGGGGCCCCGTGAAAACTGAAAACCCCCTTTTTCCCGAGGCACCGAAAACCCCCCAGCGTCCCCCGAACACCAGGAGAGGAAAAAAGCCCCCAAATGGCAAGGCAGGGGCACGAAAGTAAAACAAAAATCCAGTCCCGTTTTTCCTTTATTTTTTTCCCAAGTTTTTTTTACCCCAACACTTTTTCCCCATAGGGCCCCAAAAACAGGGGGAAACCAGCTGTCCCCCCTGCCCACATTTTCAGCTTTTAAAAAACAGGGGGAAAAACCCAAATTTTTTAAAACACAAAGGGGGACACACGAGGGCCCCCTTCCCCAGGAGCAGCACCCAACTGCGTCTCCCCGGGCCCTTTTTTTTTTGTTCCCCCCCGCCCCCCCCACACCAGCCCCCGCGTCATGTTTTTTTTTTTCCCAGGTTCCCTTCATGGGAAACACATGTTTTTTTTTGCACAAGACAAAAGACCCCACTGGCGTAGCAAATTTTATATTTTATATTTATATTATTTAAAATTGAAAGGGGGGGGCCCCCCCCCCGTTTTTTGGGGGAAACGGTTTTTTTTTAAAGGGGGGGCCCCCTTTCAAGGAAATTTGTTTTCCCCCACGCAGGAATTTTTTTGAGGGGTT
>NW_023657599.1:5000-7500 GCF_015228065.2 Penaeus monodon
ATTCGCTTTTTCTCTGCCCCGTTAATAGAAATTAACCGCTGTAACACCCCATTTCAAAAACTATTGATCTTTTTCTTGTCTGCTACTCAGACCCAAAAAAACTCAGAACCTATGAGCAATTGGGGGGAAAACTAAAGAGTTCAATAACCCCAGCTTTTTCCCCAAAAATGCTTTTTTTTTTTTTTTCCAGATGGTTTTTTGAGGAATTGTGGCATTTTTGGAAAGGAAAATTTTTTTTACCGGTCAATACATATGTATTTTGTTTAAAAAAAGCCCAAATAAAGTGAAAACCTTTACATTTTTCCCCAATCTTTCCCTTTATGTAAAAAATTATCATTTTCATTGCGGTTATCTTGAATCCATGATTGTTTTTTTGGCCTTTTCAGCTTTTTCTAACTTTTTCTAGTAGTTGTTGTAGTTCAGGGATAGCGGCAATCAAAATATATATCGGCGTATCTTAGATTTTATATTTTGTAACCCCCAAATCTACATTTCCCTTCAAAATTCTCTAAAAGCACCTTCATAATTGTTTCAAAAATATAGGGTTAAAGGGGTTTGGCGGAGACAGAATGAAACCCCCTTGTCGCACCCCTTTTTTGGATTTTAAACCATTTTTTAACCCAAAGTGGTTTTTACATTTGTTTTTTGTTGGTTCATACAGGGTTTTTTTATTTTTGGATGATGTGTTTTGGAAAAAACTTTCATATCATTCATGTTTTTCCAGAGAATATGTGATAAAACAGTATAAAAAACCCTTAAGTAATCGATGAAAAACGGTATGGGTTTCTTTTGAGGTTTCCTCTTTTTTTCCTAGGTTTAAATTTTTTTAGTTTTTTGAATCTGGTTTCTGGTCCCCCTTTTTCCAGGGGGGAAAAAACCTGCTTTTTTAATCTGAAATTTTCTTCTCTTAACTTAAAACTTTTTTTTCCTTCAGCAAAAAATTTTTCAACAAAATTTGTGCCGTGCCTTATTAATGCAATTTTTTTTCCCCTTTTATGTTGCTTTGGGGGTGCGTCATTTTTTTTTTAGGTTTTTTAAAGGGGAGAAAAAATAAATTTTACCCTTTTCTTCTCCCCTTTTTCTTTTTTTAATTTTTGTTAAAATTTTGTGGGAAGGTTTTCCCAACTTTTTCCCCGGGCTTCCGATTATTTTCTGTTTGTTATTTAATTTTTTTTCCCCGGGGGCTCTTGTTTTCTTTAATTATTGTAGGGTTTTATAACTTCTTTCTGGGTTTTGGCGGGGGTTTCATCTTCGCGGGTCATTGAAAAAAATTTTATTTTGGTTGTTAGATCTTTATTTTTTTGGTATGGGTTTTTGGAACAATTTTGTTTCCCATCTATCTTTGACTTTTTTTCCAAAACTTTAAAAAAACCCAAGCCATCTTCAGTTTTGATAGTGCCCAATTGTGGGTTTTAAATTTTTGTGATGTTTCGTACTTTTGGTAGAGTTTTTAGGGTCTTTTTTGATAGAAACATTTTTCAATTCTCGGGGAAATGTTCATTTAAAAAATTTTTTTTCCTTATCTTGTCGCAAGATTTTTTGAATTTTTGTATTTGTTTTTGTAAATTCCCTTTTCCTGAAATTAAACCCCTTGTTTTTAGGCATTTTCTTTTTTAAATTTTCACTTAGGGGTTTTTTCCCGGGATATCCAGGGGGAATCTTTTCTTTTTTTTTTTGGCGAAAGTTTTTTTAAGCAGCGCCAGCAAGAGTTCTTTCCCTTTTTTCCCAAAACTCTTTTGGGGTGTTTTTCATCTTCACATTGATTGATTTACTTCAAATTGGGGACACTGAAATTTTGGAAATTGTTATCAAGAGTTTTGTAGTCGCCCTTTAGAGGTGGGGGTTTGGCCGTTTCCATTTTTTTGAGCTTTTTTTTGAAGCGAATTTGTAGGGGAGTTGGGGGGATAAAAATTGCAGTCAGCACCAGGTCTTGTCTTTGGGATTTTTTTTGCAACTTTTCCCTTTTTTGGTTTAGCACAATGTAGTCAATTTAAAAAGGGAAAACCCCTTTTAAAGTTCTGGGTGGTGTTTGGGGAAAAAAATGTATTGGTATAACTAGATTATTTTTACTTTCAGAATTTAATTAAAAAACTTTAAAAAAAAACTGTCTTGTTTTCTTTAGTTTTGAAACTTTCCCTTCCCTTTTTCCCAAATTTGGGCTCAAAATTCCTAGTATTTGAAGTTTTATCATCCCCTTTGTTACAGACAGTATGTTAAATTTCCCCTCTCTTTCATTTTCCTTACGTTTTCCAAAGTCCCATTTTTTTAAAGTGTTCTTAATTGGACATGTTTTCCCTTTTTCATCTTTTTTTCCAGAAATTTTAAAATTGTCAGCCCTTTTTGCCCCCGGAAAACCCCGCCCTTTAAACCCAAAGCGAGGGCGATGTGGGTTTTGGGAAATTAATTTATTTTTGTAAATTTTAACATTGGGGTTTGGGTTTTGTCAGGAGAAAAAAAAAAGTTGGGGTGGAATCCCCCCGGCTCCCCCCTCAACTTGCAG
>NW_023657600.1:2500-5000 GCF_015228065.2 Penaeus monodon
AAATCCACTTAAAAGGTATTTTAAAATTTTTATTTTTTTGTTGTTTTTTTGAAGAATTATTTTTACCCAAATATCATATGTTGTTGTTTGGCATTACGATCACTGTTATTTTGGACAGAACAAAATCAATATTTTCAGTTTTCTGCTATCTCCCCTATTTCATTCCGTTTTTTTTTTGTGAGGTGAAATGCAATAAAAAATTGGGATCACTGGCCCATTGCAACATTTCGGAATTTTTATTATATTTCAATAACTATCATCTCCATCGCCAATCTTTCACCCACGTCATTATCTGCCAATGATGGGGAATTAATCACTGATAATAACAACAATGAAAGCGATAACAAAACCCCTCACCACCCATGTTATATCCCACCTAAAAATATACGTTCCAACACTCATCCCTCCACAACCATCACCAACCAGAAACACACACAACCAATAAGCAACCAGAAAGGAAAAAGGCAAACGAGTGTAAACCCAAAATTTGACCCATTTTTCGCTAACCTTAGGAAAAGTATCTTTAAGAGATATTTTGGCCATCTGGGTGATCGATGAGACATCAAAATGTTTTTTTTTTCTCATCCAGTTAAATTTTTTCCCCAAAAGAAAAAAAAAAAGGATATAATGGTAAGTTTAGTAGTTATTTTTTTTGATGGGGGGCGAGAGATCGTAAAGAAAAAGGATATATATATATAAAATTTAATATATATATATTATAATATATATATATATATATATTACATTATAATATATATTTAATATATATAAATATATATATATATATATAATATATGGTGTTGAAATTTAAGGTGACTGTTGTGATGGCAATGTTGATTTGATTTTGATAAGATAAAAGGGGGTGAGGATATTTGTATTGATATTAATGGTGATGATGATTCCTTAATAAAAATGATAAATACATTAATAATGAGTTGAAAGTTAAGGGGTAATTAATAAAAAAATTGGATGATAAAAAACATGACGCAAATAATACCCTAACTTAAAAAAAGATCATCATTATAAAGTATAATCAAGCTTATGGTTAAAATAGCACACACACACACACACACACACACACACACCACCCCCTTAACTTTGGGCATACCCTACAGAAAATAGGTACTTTTTCTTACAGACAAAAAAAGTTTTGTGTGCGGGCCAGAATGCAAAAATAAAAAACAACTCTGTTTTTTGAAAAAAAAAAAAGGGAACTCCTTTTTCCATTTCAGATAATTGATCAAAGAAAAGCATGTTTATATCCCTAACATTCATTCCAATTTTTAAAAAAAAACTTTTTATGTAAAAAAAATACAAAAACTCTAGTGTATTTCAACCCGTCTAATCCATCACCGGGGCCCTGAAGGTACAAAAATTTACTTTTTTAGTCTATCATTTTCCTAGGGTTTTTTAAAATAGTTTTTAAAAATTTTGACGCAAAAGTTTAAAAAATTTAAGTTATGTTGGGAGTATATGCAAAATAGATACAACTCACGTGAATTTTTAAACTTTTTTTTTTTCCCTTTTTTAGGCTTAATCATAAAAAATATAAAAATTTTTTTAAAATTTACAAAAACGAAAGTTCTGGTATAATAACCCAATACAGGGTTTAAATCTACTTTTTAAAGGTATGCTGACGTAAATCATTAATCATTTTCACCATTCATTCCCCTTTTCTTTTATCATGGATAGCTTTTTTCACTAACAAAACACTACTCAAAATCACTGAACCTTTTCAAAAACTGACAACACTTTGTAAGATTTTCCTTTTGGGGATTAAATCAGAACAAAAACGAATTTTTTTGTTGTTATCCAGGTGGAAATGATAATTTTAAATTTGTTCCTGAAACTTCGGCAGGAAACTGGGAACGGAGGTAAAGTTCTGTCTAGTAATGGGAATTCAGACACACACACAATACATCAAATGGTGAAAAACAAGGAAAATAGTAATTCATATGATGTTCATATAATGGTCGAGGGGGTGTTATGTGCAACACAATTGCTATCATACTTTAATACTTTAAAGTTGAATTCGAGTTTTTTAAAAGATATTTAGCGTTCAAAAAATAGCTATCAACAAAGGAATAAAAAAAAATCCGCCAAAATTTTGTTCCGCGATAATTTATCAATGATAGATCTCTTTTATAACAAACAGAAAAAGTCAAACATTTCCTACCTACGTTTATAAGTTACCCCGTGACTAAACGCCCGGTTACCCCTCACGTGCAAAAAGCCGGTTACCCCCGGGCAGACCACCCCAAGTAACCCCCTTAAAAATATTAAAAAACAAAAAAAATAGCCCCCACCCTTACGCCATGGACATTAAAACAGTTTAAAAGTAACAACCGTCTCGATGGAACAACCCCCCCCCCCCACCCTCTCTTTCCCTCTCCCTGTAGTATCCCCTCCCCCCTTCCCCCCTCAGTCCAATCTCGTTAGGGGAAGTAAACAATAACTACACGGCAGCTCTCAGCTTCAGTATTGGCGGACAGGATTTTGC
>NW_023657600.1:12500-27069 GCF_015228065.2 Penaeus monodon
ACAACCAACACCACAAACACATAATATATATTTATATATATAATATATATATATATATATTAAATATATATATTTTGTGTGTGTATTAATATATAATATATAAATATATAAATAATTACATTAATATATATATATATATATATTAAAATTGGTGTGGTGTGTGTGTGTTGTTGTGTGGTGTGTTGTGTGTGTATGTGTGGTTGTGTGGTGTTGTGGTGTGTGGTGTGTGTGGGGTATGTGTGTGTGGTGTGGTATGTGTTGTGTGGGGTGTGTTGTGGGTTTTGTTGTGTGTGTTTGTTTTTTGTTTTTGGTGTGTGTGTGATTAAAAGTAATATTATAATAATAATAAAATATATATTAAAATAAATATATTTTTATTGTGTAAATATATTAATTATATATATAATATTATATAAATATATATTAAATTTTTCTATCTGTCTGTCTGTTATCTGTCTGTTTTTCTATGCTATAAAGAAATAGGTAGATTATTTTACAAGTTTCCTTCACCCCAGTAGATCTCCGTCAGTCCCCCATGTCGGTATTATTTTTTGTGGCTTGAATAAAGGTCGCATTTTCGATCCATTTTAAGATTTTCAAAGAATCTCCCCAAACCCCCGCAAAAAATCCCATCTTGCAAACAGGTAAACAGACACACAGTTTTTATTTTTGTTCCAGAAGAATGTTGCCCTTTAAGTAAATTGATATATTAAAAAAAAAGGAAGGGAAAATGGAATCGTTTCTGTGAAAATATCCGTCGAAAGATATTAATATAATATTACATTTGATATTAAGGATCTGTTAGTTTCCCCAACAACATTCCAAAATTTGCATGTAGTATATTATGACAAAGTCTCAAACGTCTCTCGAAAGATTTCCCTAAGTGTAAAAAAAAAAAATACTGACAAACACAAATAAAGAGACAAACTGGTTTCGTTTAACTTTATTAAAAAAGGTTTTTATTCGATTCGGGAATATTTTCCTTTCCTGTGAGAAGGAGCTAAATATACCCTGCGATTTTTTATTTTTATTTTTTTTTATTTTGCTTTATTTTTTTAATTTTTTTTGTTTTTGTTTTGTTTTTATTTTGTACAATGGGAGTGTACAACTTTTTGGGACGAGATCAGTGAAGTGTTAAAAAATTTATCTCCATCTTGGCGCGGAGAGAAAAAAAACGAAAAGCATTTTCCTGTTTACTTGTTTTTTATGGGGACAGCGTACTGTAGAGTGTGTATTTAACAAATTTCCCCCAAAATTTAAGGGGGAAAAAAACGCGAAAAAAGAATGCAAAAGAGGGAAAAATAGATTAAAAAATTAGCATTGGGTTCTAGGTCCCATCGACAGAAAGGGGGAGTTCATTGGGAGATGCTTGAGGCTAAAAAAACTAAAAACCCAATATGAAGGAAAAAACAAGGAAAATGATAAAGGCAGTACTAGTAATATCAAATAATATTGTTTTGTTCATCAACCCTAGGAAGGCGATTACAGAGAAATATAGAGAAGGCAAAAAAGCAAAAGGGGGAAACACATGTCTTACAATTTTCTACAACAGGCATACACACACTGTGGATCCTGGGAGGAGGGGGAGGGGGGGGTGATAACTGCTGCCACACAACAGACTAATACATGGCATTCAGAAATATGTGAATATTTTAGGCAACAATGTTAATGCGGCTGTGCTAATTTTGGGTAACGAAGTCGCTGAAATTTGGGTGCATGAAATTCCCAAAATAAATTTGCATGTTATTTATATTGCCTTTTTCCTTGCTGAAAAAGTGAAACTTGGATTCCTATCTGTTTCAGATGTTATTTTTAAAATTTATTACCTAAAAAACCACACTTTGAACGAAATTTCACACAACCACACACACACACACACAACAACACACACCACACACACACACACACCACACACCAAAAACACACCACACACACACACACATATATATATATATATATATATTAAAAATTTTATAATTTTAAATATATATATATAATTTTGTGTGTGGGGTGTGTGGGTTGTGGTGTGTGTGTGTTGTGTGTGTGTGTTGTGGGTTGTGTGTGTGTTTTGGTTGTGGTGTGTGTGTGTGTGTGTGTGGGGTATGTGTGTGTGTTGTGTGGTGTGTGTGGTGTGTGTGTTGTGTGTGTGGTGTGTGTGTGTGTGTGTGTGGTGTGTGTGTGTGGTGGGTGGCGTTTTTTGGGGGTGTGTTTTCTGTGTGAAGTTTATTTTATTTTATATATATATATATATCTGAATATAATAATTTTTATAAAAATATATTAAAATTATAAAAATATATAATATTTGAAAATATCATATATATACTGATATATTGATTTCCCCACACAACACACACACAACGTGTGTGTGTATGTGTGTGTGTTGTTGTGTGTGTGTGTGGTGTGGTGTGTGTGTGTGTTTTGTGTACATACAGACACCGTGTCTGAGAGAATTCAATTTGTTTTTTAATCACTTAAATAAAGACTCCCAAAAGCGAAAAAACACATTTCTTCCCAAAACCATATCCCCGTCAGAAATTTTAAAAAAACCCAAAAACTGTGAGGGGCGCTGCCTGAATCCCCATTCCCCCCCGCACACGCACATCGCTAATGCACTGCGAATATATAGGGAATGTCAAAATAAAATTAACTTAGGAATTGTTTTTGCAGCTTTTGCTTTTAGTGGTTTGGTGCGGTTTTTTTTTGCGTGTAAATAACTCATACAAGTTTTGTATAGGTTTATTATGTAATGTATATAATACATAATATTAATTTATATATATATATTTTAAAATATATAATATATATATATATATATATATATATATATATGAAAAACACACACAAACACACGCACACGCAACACACACACACACACACACCCCCAAACACACACACCCACACACACACACCACACAACCCCAACACAATGTGTATATATATATATTATTATATATATATATATATAATATTAAATATATATATACATACATACACACACACACACACCCAACACCACCAAAATAAAATTATATATAATAAAATATAATATATATATATAAATAATATAATTATATTAAAGATAGATAAAGATAGATAGATAGAAGATAGATGTAGATAGATGATAGATAAATGATAGATAGATGTACTACATACTACATCATACCACATATAATGTATAGGTAGATCTCTAAAAATACATACATATATATATATGTATATATAATATATATTATTATATATATAATTATATTAAATAAATAAAATTTTAATTTTAAAAAAAAATATATATAATATATTATATAATATAAAATATATATTTTATATTATTATATATATATATGTAAAAAACCCAAACGCAAGCACACCAAACCCAATTAGATAATAGATAACAGATATTTTTCCACACACATATATACACCAACACCCCTAGAAGGGGAAAAAAAAAAGTGACTGAAAAACATCAAAAAACAACAGACAGACAACAGATTTGTTCTGACATCTATTGTGTTTTATTTTTCGCGTGCAAAAGTGTCCCGAGTATATATCTACTCTTAAATGAAATACGTGGTGGGATAAGTTATTAATTATTTTTTAAAAATTTTTAATATATATATATATTTATAATATATAATATTTTGTGAGGGGAAGGATAGGGGGCAGAATTTATAGGAGTGATACGTGTAGGGTCCCGTTCCCTTTCCACGGAGAGTCCGGTTTTTACCTTTTAAGTATCATTCCTCTATTTATCCGGGTTTGGGGACCCACTGATTGGGGTGGGTTGGCCACCCGTGGCTAGGTAGGGAATCAAGGTGAAGTTCCCTTCCCAAAGGGAAAAAAGCGCCGGTCGGGGACTCGAACCTCGAACTCAGATTGGCTGTGACAGTCTTTACCGATGCTCTAAACCACTCGGCCACCGCGGGGCCCATATATATATATATATATATATTATATATTATAAAATATATATATATTTTATAAATAATAATTATGTATTATATTATTATAAAATAAATTATAATATATATATAAATATATATATATATATATATATATATATATATGTATATATTATAATATATATATATATTATATATATAATTTTAATAATATAATATATAAAATATATATATTATATATAATAAATTTTAAAATTATATATATAAGGGCCCCGGGGGCCGAGTGGTTAGACACGGACTCAAGACTGGCACGACGGCGCCTTTAACCCCTCGGCCCCCGCGGCCTTAACAGAAAGACATGAAAAAAAATACATCTTTTGATTTTCTTGGGATATCTTTCACCTAGATCATGTTTTATACATGTAAAAAAAAAAAAAAAAAAATATTATATATGTGTGGTGTTTTTGGTGTGTGTGTGTGTGTGTTTGTGTTTTGTGTGGTGTGTTTGTGTGTGTGTGGTGTGTGTGTGTGGTGTGTGTGTGTGCGCGTGCGTGCGTTGTGTGTGTGTGTACACATACACACAATTCATTATGCGATGAAGAATCAATGTAGTCATATTGGCGAGATCAAAGACTAATATCTTTACCCTTTGTAATTAAATTTAGTCGTTTTTATGCGCAGATGATCGCTTGCTAAACTTATTGAAAAAATGTCGAACTAAAAATTTCTGTGTATACTATATATCTTTTTTTTTTCTGATTTCTTTTTTTTTTAATTGAGGCTTAAAAAATTTATATGAACGTTTCTGAAAAGGCAGGTCGAGCAGGTCAGGAAAATCGAGAAAACTGACAGCGAAAAGACAGATCAATCTTTTAAGATGAGATCATTAAACCGAAATTAAGAGAATTAGCCAAAATGTTTCTTATGAAATTGGATCGTTTTCCCTTATTGGAGAAGTAGCTTTTCATTTAAAAACTTAAGGGGAATAATCAAGAGAACCATCAAAAGGAAGGAAACTGACTGGACTGAAACAAGGAATTGATGGATGAAAGAAAACCCTAGTCTTCAAGTAAACACCAGCGGGTAGCACGTGGAAGCGACCGGCTCCTCATTGGGGGAAGATAACGTGACTTTGGGGAAACTCATTCACAAAAAACTCTCGGTAAGAATTGTCCTCCTCAATTGATCGACTGCAGTGTAGGCGCGGGTAGACGGGTGGGCTAAACGATAACCTTTTGCGAGGCGGCGTGTGTAGGAAGCGACGGATTTACAGCTCGGTTGAAGATAGAGGAAAGAGAGCTGAGAAATAGTTGAAAAAATACCCAGGGAGGCAAAATATATGCTTCCTCAGGGACGAACTAAGCGCATGGGGAGTGAAAGTGGGATGACACAAGGGATAGACCTTCCCCAAAACCCTTTGGGAAGAAAAAAAGGCAAAAAACATTCTCCCGGTGAAAAAAAAAAAAAAAAAAAAAAAAAAACATAAAAAAAATCATTTAAAGAAGAGTAAACGTTTAATTTTTTTCTGGAGTTCATTCCCAAACAAACCTTTTTTGGGAAAATGTTTTCAGCCTTTTAACTTTCGGGTAAATGAGTTTTGGCCCAGATGGGGAAGAAGCGGAGCCCCCTCCTTTTGGTCAGGAATACGGCGTTCAGGTTAAAAACAACCAACACGACATTTTCCGCAATGCCTTTTTTTTATTTTTTTTTCGCTGTCGTGCCTTGTTCTTGTTTCCCACCCCGCGCAAAAAAGGGAAAAAACCGACCGTTTTAAAAAACGATAAACCAACCCCCAGAAGAGGAACTTATCATCTCCCTCCCTTTGCACTTGAAGGGGGAGGGAAGGGAAGGGGTTTAAAGGGGGCTTCGCTTTTTCGGGAAAAGGCTGGAGTCGCTGCAGATCCAAACGCGACGAAAAGTGAGCCACAGGGGACGAGTGGGAGAGGGAAAAAGGAATTTAGACTTAAAAAAACTCCGCGTAATGGACGGGGAAAAAAGGGGATGCGGGGGGGCCATTTCCCTCAAAAACTAAAGTTTCCTGGGCATATATATATACACATGCATCATGGACCACATTTAAACCCACACACCAACACCCACACACACACACACCACACACACACAAAACCACACCAACAAAACACAAAACGCACGCACGCACGCACACACACCACACACACACACACACACACACCAACGCCCCAAACCCACACACCCCAACACACAAACAAACCAACACAACCCCACACACAAAACACACCACCAAACCACACACACACAACCACAAAAACACACCACACCGCACAACACACACACAAACCACCACCACAGTGTATATATACATAGTTGTAGTGTGTGTCATAAAATGACATAGATATATAATAGATAAATAATGAAAGATTTAGATACATAAAATTTTTATTAATTATACCTATGATAGATGGGGGATATAGATAATATTCACACCTTACACACCCACACACACACACACACACGCGCGCGCGCGCCCCAACAACACAACCAAACACACACCACACACACACACCACACACACACCAAAAACCACACACACACACACATATATAATATAATATATATATAAAATAGATAATAGATAGATAGATAGATAGATAAAAAATAAATGAAGATATAGATATCATACATATATGTATAGATACATACATATATACATAAATCTAGCTACACCAACAAATATATATTTATATATATTAAATATAATAAAATATATAATTATATATATATAATATATATATTTAGAAAAAATTCGGATTTCAAAAATTTTCTCATTTTAAATAATTAGTTTGGCTTTTTCCATATTAGAAACACTGTAGAGTGTGTTTCATTCACAACACACACACCACACACAAACTCCCACACACCACACACAACACACCACAAAAAACACCCAACAACACACACACACACACACACACCCACACCCCACCCCACACACAACGGTGTGTGTGGTGGAGAGAGGAGAAAAGAGGGAAAAGAGGAAAAGAGAGGAGAAAAGAGAGGAAGAAGAGAGAGAGAGAGTTAAAATTATAGAAACCAAAGCATAGAATTATGTTATCAAAAATTTGCCAAAATTTTGATTAATAAGTCTTCAACAAATCATCATCATGCTTTTCTTAAAATAGCATTTTTGTTTCGCTTATTTAAATGATAAAAAATTTTTGTTTTTTTTATATTTGGCTTAAGGTTAATGTGTAATTTTTTTTAAAATCACATACCACAAAAAAAAATTGGACTTATAAAAATACAAAAGTAGAAAATATTTTTTTTTTTTTTGCTTCTAAATTTTCTCTTTCGTTTTTACTATTATTAATTTCTCTCTCAATCATTCTGATTTTACTTTCGAGCAATAAACAACCCCAAAGTAGAAAAACAATAACGGGGAAAATAAAACATTCTATTCATAATTACAAAACCACCCACCCAAGTAATTAAAAATAAAATATTCTGCACTCTAATATACCTTCTTTTACCCGTATCGGTTAACAGAGAATTCGCGGTTTCAAACAAAAAGTAACACGAAACAGAAAATCCGACACTCCATAGTGAGTTTAAATCCCTTTTCAAATTTTTTTCCATGTAATTCTTTTAAACCGGGAATTTTAGACATTTTTCATGAAAATGTTGAAAATCCGTGGCACCGTATGTAAGGTGGGGAATTTATTCTCTTTTAAAGCATTTTATTTACGTTGGGGGTAAATGGGCGTAATGGGAAATGGGAAAGATGGTAAATGTATTTTATAATTTGGCTTATATGTTTAAAGGGGAAAGTGATGATGTGATGGGGACGAAATGTTTAAACTTTTTGATAAAGATTATATAAAAAGTGAAGACAAGGACAAAGGGATGGGGGATGTGAAAAAAATATTGATAATGATAATAAAGCAAAATAGTGATAATGGTAATATTACTGTACTACTATTAATACCACTAATAATAATGATAATAATAATAATAACAATGATAAAGATAATGATAACAATATTCATTGATTTCATAAAAACAATATAAGAAAAACAAAAAAAATGAAAACAAAATGATTGTAATTATATAAAATGAAATGCTAATATAAAACAACAACAACAAAAAAATTTAATAAAAATGATCTTATTATTATTATTGTTTTTTAATATTATTATTTTTATTATCATTATTTTTATTATTATTATTATTATTATTATTTTTGTATTATTTTTATAGTGATGATTGAATAAAAGTAAAAATAATAATAATAATAAAAATAATAAAAAAAATAATAATAAAAAAATAAAATAATAAAAAATAATAAAATATAATAAAATAATAATATAATAATAATAATAATAAAATAAAAATAAAATGAGTATATCTGTAGTAATAATTATCATTTTTTATTTTTATTTAATGAAAATAAAAATGTAATAATGTAATGATCATTAAATTTAAAAATAAAAAATAATAATAAAAATAAAAATAATAATAATAATAATAAAAAAATAATAAAATAAAACAATAACGATAATAATGCCAGTGGTGATAATAATGGTAGCTACAGAAGTAGCTACCATGGTTTTGAAGATGATATTAATTATGATGATGATAGTAGTTAAAATAGGAAAAGAGAGTAGGAGTAGGAGTAGGAGTAGGAACAATAAAACAAAATAATGATAATAATAACAATAACGATAATAATGCCAGTGATGATAATATTGATAGCTGCAGCGAAAGAAGATAATTTTGTTATGATGATGATAAAAAAATAGAGTAGGAGTAGGAATAGTAGTCGTATTAGTAGTGGTAGTGACAGTGGGGGTTTGTTGAAAAAATTAAAAAAGAGTAGTAGTAGGAGGTGGAGGAGGGGAATCAGTAGGGGTAGGAGTAGAAAAGTAGTGTTGGTAGTGTAGTGATTTTGTGGTAGTATAGGTTGTTGTAGTAATATATTTTAGTTGTATATAGTACTAGTAGTTGTTGTAGAAGTAGAAGTAGTAGTGTAGTGACCTAGTTTGCAGCCTCCGCGTCATTTCTCATTTCAGGTCCACATAATCCCCACACCCACAATTACCCAAATAGTTTTCCCAGGGGATTCTATAGACTTATAGTTAGGAACTTGTTAGGGACTCTGCTTGTTCTTTAAAAAACCGGTCGATGTTAAGACCAAAGAAACCACGAGAATCGGCCCCCTAAATCTCCGGTCCCCCAAAGATAAGTACAGTGATGATTTTAAATTTTAAAGTCAACTTTAGGCTGATGTTCTGCTTTTATTCGGGGAGTCATTTTTTAACAGGACATTTTTTTATATTTCGTGTTTTTTTTCGTTTTTAAAATAACGGTAGTTTTCACGCAAATAGTTTTTTTTACCCCTTAGGAAATTCACCCTACCCAAACATAGTATATAAACAATAATATCAAAATCTGCTTACTAAATTTTTAAAATAACGTATTTTTACTAATTGCTTGGCCGCAGGTATTTGTGCTCGCGCTACGCAGGCACCTTACCGGAAGAGGAGAAGTATGTAGAAAACATAGAGAGTAAAATAGTATTGTAGTAGTAGTATATAAAAGTAGTATAGTAGTAGTATGTAGTATAGTAGCATAGAGTAGAGAGTAGTATAGTAGTTAGTAGTAGTAGTGTAGTAGTAGGGGTGGTGGTGTGGTAGTTAGTACAACAGTAGTAGCGTGGCGGGGACATCGCAGCAAAAAACAACATCAACAACTAAAAGATAACAAAAACACCACAGCAAAAATAATAACTACAATAATAAAAAAAACAAGAAAAACCGAAAGACAATTAAGTTAAAAATGGGTGAAAATCCCAAAATCCCAGGTCGAGGTTTTCGAATCGAAAACAACAAAACCCCGCGTTTTTGCCCTCCTTTTCTGTTTCCAAAACGATGAACCTTCCGATTCAAAACCATTCTTTAAAATCCCCTTGGGGGTCGGCTTAATATTCCCAGTCTCCCGAAAAGCTCTCGCATTTTAAAGAAATTGTGATTTTGAAAGCCCGCCATTTGCAAACCCCCCGCTTGTGTTATTTTAGAGAGCATGCTATAAAACTTTTTAAATTTTAATTTTCAAAATAGGTTTGGCTCTCCCCCTTGTTGTATGCCCGGCCCGTGTTTTTCCCGTACTTTTTTTTGCCCTATTATATTTTTATATTATATATATTTAAAATTTTATATAATATATTTATATATTATCTATATCCATACTCCTCTCTCTCCCCTCTCCTTCTCTCTCGCTCCTTCTCCTCTCTCTCTCTTTTATAATATATATATATATAATTATATAAAATATATATATATAATATATATATAATATATTATAACAATATAACTATATATATAAAATATATATAATATATTATATAAAATTATATTATATATATATACACACATATATATAAGGCCGCTGTGGCCGAAAGGTTTGAGGTCGGACTCAAGATGTCACACGGGAATCGAAATTTGAGGGTTTTTGAGTCCCGACCGCCGCGTTGTTCCCCCTTTGGGGAAGGAACTTTACCTTGATTGCCTACCTTAATGGGGGGGCCAAGCCAGCCCAAGTCAAGTGCTGGTCCCAAACTCGGGAAAAAGAGAATGATTACCTAAAAGGGACCACCGGGACTCCCGTGGGGAAAAGGGAACTGGGGGGGCCCCCACCCCGTACTCATTCCCAAAGCATCAACCCTGAAAACTAAATTAAGTATACGTGACCACGGCGGCTCAGACATGAACCTACCGTTAAAAAGAAAAAAATATATTATATATAATATTTTTATATAATTAATATATATATATTATAGAAAGGAAAAAACAGCCCCAAAAAAAAAATTAAAATCGTTTCTTTTTTATTTTTGTTTTTCCTTTCTATGTTTGAGTTCTAAATAATTTTTTATGTTATATATATATGTATATATATATCATAATAAATATAATATATTATTATATTATATAAATATAATAATATATTATGTATTATATATATTTATAATATAAATATATATATATATATTATATATATATATATTGCATACACACCACACACACCAACACCCACCTTATATATATATAAATTTTATAATAATTTTTATATATTATATATATATATATATATATACATATATTATTATATGTATACATATATGCATTATTAATAATATATATAAATTTTATTATATATATATATATAATTTTATATATATATTTATTATGTAGTTTGTATTGTGTATATTATATATATTAAAAATATAATATATATTATATATATCATATAAATAACAATAATAACATCATAACATATTATAATATATTATTATATATTATATATATAATATATATATACAAATTTAACAATATATTATATATTTTTTTAAAATTTATATATATAAATATTTTATATATATATTACTGTGTTATCATATAGATATAATCACTGGTGGAGTATGCGTGTATTGTACTACGTGTGTGTACTTTTTCAAAGGGATTCGGAGTGCACGCCCCGTCCCCCCGCCGGCGCTGCGGAACGGGGCCCTCGCTGGACACTTTGTGCCCCTGGCTCATATTATGATTCTGCCCCCATTTCCTTTTTTGGGGAAGGTTTTGCTTTAAAAGGCTCGAAAAGCTGTCTTTCCGACGCCTCGTGAGAATACGCAACGTGTCCCGGGGCTTATATACTACTGTTTAAAGCATTTAATCAACTCAGAAGCCGGAAATCATCACACATATACATGTCTTTATCATAGTCCCAAAAGTGAACTGAAAAAATTTTTATTTATTCAGAAAACCCTACTATAAAGCATTAGACTAGCAACGCACGTACAATACAAGTTCTCACACAGGATCTTTCTTTTTTAAATTACAACTCAATTTATTTTATTCACCTTAAAAAAAAACAAAAATGCCCCTTTAAAACACCCATCCCGCGAAATCTGCGACGCAACATACTGCCGAATACACGCAATAAAAAAAGTAAAAATGTGTTTACCCCGAAAGCTTTTTTTCCCCCTCTTGCAGTTTTCGGGTGTTTTAAATGAACCCTTATGCTCACGTTTCCCCCCAAAACCCGCAATATAAAATGCGTTTTTTTTTGAACGTTTCCATTAACAATTATGTTTGCATAAATCAATATGAAAGGCATAAAATCTAAACAATGAACACTTATAGAAGGAATTATTAAAAAGTAATAAAAAAGAAATGTAATATGCTCTACAACAAAAATATGCGGGGGGGGAGTTTTGCTGTAGCAAGTAAATTTTTGAAATTTAAGCCATCGATGTTACCAAGAAAAAGGGGAATTTGAGCAAAAAAAGAGGTTTATATACGACTTTCTTTTACAGAAAACTTATGAATAAGGTGCAGAAGCTAAAGATTTAATACCCTGGGGTTTTAAGCATTCAGACCCCAAATATATGTATACAAGATACATGTGTACTTTACATACATATGATCTGACCTACTACATACCCATACATAAAACATACTGCACACACATACTACAAAATGCATAATACAATATATGTGTATAATATATATAATATATATAATATAAAATATATATATAATTATTATATTTTATATATGTTATAATATATATGTATGTATATATAAAAATAAAAAAATTAAAAATATATAAATATAAATATATATTTTAAATATATATATATATATAATTAAATATATATATAATTATATAAATATATATGAAATTATATAATTATTTATATATATTTATAATATATATTTTTATATTATGTGTGTGTGGTGTGTGTGTGTGTGTGTGTGTGGTTGTGTGTTTATATATATATTATAATATAATTATATAAAATATATTATACATACAAACATATATATATATATATAATATATTATATATATATAATATATATATATTATATATATACACGCCTACACATACACACACACACCACCACACACACACACACACCACACCACACACCACAACACCCACACACACACCAACAACAACACGCATACTGACATACAACATGCATACAGCAAAAAAACCACATACCACAGATATCATAGAATAATGTAAAGACCTGTATTTCATGCCTTTGCACAAATAGGAATTTTAGCAATACCGAAAAGTTATCTAAAATCATAATTGATTAATTTTTTGAAAGAAAGATGAAAAAAAGTAAACTGCAAAGCCTAAGTGAACTTTAAGGAAAGCAAAAGTTAGCGTAACCCCGACCAGCATTTGCAATTTACCGCTAAATAATGAATGAATAAAAAATAAATACACTTACATTCCAAATAAAAAGAGAAATATTGCAGTGAGTTTGGGGTATATCTAGGTGGAGGTTGTTTATATTTGTGATTGCAGAAAGCTGAAAACAAATGTTTTCCAATACACGGTTTTTCCAATATAAATGATGATGAATTTAAAATTTTCCTCGAAATAAAACATGTTTATACAAGCGTTCGTCCTAGAGACAGTTCAAAGGAATTCAGTATTTCAAAAAAAGGAACATTGCTAAAATCTATGCAAAAAAACTCTCTGAATTTCAAAAAACATATACATCAAACATATAAAATGTAGATACGTTGTGTGTTTTGTTTGGGGCATACATGTATGCATATACATATACACACTTAGTGTGTGTGTGTGTGTGTGGTGTGTGTTTGTGTTTTGTGGTGTGTGTGTGCATGTTTTGGGGTGTGCATGTGTGTGTGTGCATGTGTGTGTGTGTGTGTGTGTGTTGTGTGGTGTGTGTTGTGTGTGTGTGTGTGTTGTGTTGTGTGTGTGTGTGTGTGTGTGTGAAGATGTTGATTATTACATTTAGGGTTTGCCGGCACAGTTAAGACACAGTTTTTAAATAAGAGTAATTTTGCTTTTGATGGTTGTACAGACAGACATAATACCATTATTATTATTTATTATACGAGGGAAAAGACATAAAAAAATGAACACAGAAATAATAACACGTAGATAAATATATACCAGGGGTTTCAAGTTCACGAATATCTCTTCGACGTTTCACTGTTTATTCATCCGTTCAATGTTTCATTGTTGAGTGTTCACTACATTTAACATTCTCCCTGTTCATTTATTAACTAAACCCCACCACTTCACATAAATCTTGACCAGCGTCCTTAGTCTCCATCTAGCTTGGTTCTTCTTCATACTAAAGGCCGGTATACAGCTTCTCGAAGACAATCAGCCCACAGTTCTAAAAATACACAAAACAAAACTTATTGCAATTTCTAACCCTTGTTCTCATCTCCATGTGGGAAAACCCAAAGTAAATTTATTTCAACACCCCTAATTCGGATTTATGCCTAATTCGAATAAACAAAGCTACAAATTGCTATTTACTAGACATACCTTAATATTTTAACTATACAACGTGACACTTGCGTGGCCCACAACTCGGGACTACCACATTCCTCCGCCTAACCCTCGCCACGGCCTCCTCTGCCAAAACGACCATTCACCTTGCTTAGTCCCTAACACGATAGCTATCCATCCAGCTACACCACAGACAACGGTGACGTCACGCCCGAGAACACTCCCGTTACACTAATTAACGAATCCAGATTAGCAAGTGAGATGACATGAAGTGTGTGTGTGTATGTGCACAACAACACCCCACACACACCACACCAACACAACACCATATAATATAAATTTAATAT
>NW_023657601.1:0-27062 GCF_015228065.2 Penaeus monodon
TCTCTTTTCTCTCTCTCTCTCCCCCTTCTCTCTCTCTCTTTAATCCTTTCCATTACGGCACCCATTTACCAGGAAACGAAGTTGAAAAAAAAAAAAAAAATAAAAAAAACATAAACCGAAAAAAAACACAGAAAAAAAAACTAAAAAAAAAAAAAGTAAAAAGAAGAAAAGAAAAAAAAAAAAGAAAAATATAGCATGCGCTTAAATGTTTTATACACTATATAAATAACTGGGGCTCGTTACAGCTCAACATATTGTACCGGAGTTGGAATGTTTATTTTAGCATTACCTTGGAAAACGCTAATATCCGGGTTGTCGAGGAGAGGGTTAACTGCGAGGCTGATAGTCCTTTGGTGAAAGCCACATTTACTTAATTCTGCGTGGGGAAGATTCATTGCGCATTTTTAATTTTATCCTTACTTGCGTTAAATTCTGGCCTTTTTAATACTTAGGGGGTTTATTTTGTTGTTAGTTTTTTTTAAAATTATTAATAAATATTATTTATCAATACCCATTGTGATTCTATTATTATTTTTGTTATTTTTTTGTTATTATTTTTATTATTTTTTATTATTATTATTTTTTTTTTTATTATTTTTATTTTTTTATTTTTTTATTATTTTTATTATTCATTATTTTTTATTTCATCATCACATCACTATACTATGCTGTTATAAATAACAATGATAAAAATAATAATAAAGTAATAATGATAAATTTGAATAGTATAGAACAATAGTATAATAAAATAATGATGATGAATGATGTACTACTAACTATACTATATACACTACTCTACTACTACTACTACTACTACTTACTAATTTTAAGATCATAATGAGAACAAAATTTTAAAGATAAAGATAATTAATGATAATTTAAAAATTTAACCATCATTTTTTAGTTATTGTTATCATTGTTGTTTATTATTTTATTTTATTATTATTATTATTATTTTTTATTATTTTTATTATTTTTTATTTTATTTTATTTTTTATTATTATCATTATTTTTTTTATTATTATTTTATTTTTTTCCCCTTCTTCTTCTTACAACATTTTAATTGTTATATAATTATAATATAAATTTTTTTTTGTTATTATTTCCACCATTATCCGATATTTTGGTATTATTATAATTATATCATGCTATCATTATTGTTCCCTTATAAATTTAATTTTTTATCATTTGTACTTTTGTCATTATTTTTATTATTATTATTTTTATTATTATTGTTGTTGTTGTTATCTTTTTTATTTTATTATATTATTATATTATTATTATTATTATTATATTATTTTATTATTATTATTTTTTATTATTATTTTATTTTTATTATTATTATTATTATTATTATTTTTATTTTTATTAATTTTAAATTTTTACTATATTTTTTATGATTTTAAAATTATTATTATTATCATTTCTTTGTCTATCTCCCATTGTCTATCTACTACCATTGTTTTATTTTTAAAATTATTCAACTCATTATTTTCTATATTATTTATTATTATTTTTATCATTATTTTTTATTGTTATTTTATTTTGCTATTTTTATTTAAATATTTTAATTATTAATTTTTTTATTTTTTATTTTTATAAACATTATTTTTATTATTATTATTATTTTTATTATTAATTATCATTATTTTTTTTATGAATAGTTTATTATTATTATTATTTTTGATGATCATTATCATTTCTCACCAAATCATCTCATTCTTGTTTTATCATTACCTATTGTAGTATATCATTAATTTTTACTTTTTTGCATTACCTGCATTATCAAAATTGATATTCTTGTTCTTGGCATCATTATGTTTATCATCATCTTCATCTCGCACCTATATATCTAAGTAATTGTGTTTCTTTTTTGAAAAATTTTACTGTCCAAATATCGTGACTTTTGTAGTTTACATTCTGAGAAAACTGCCCTCGTGAATAATAAAGACAACCCAAAGGAAAGCGAACTTTAAAAAATATAATTCCATTTTAAGATTTTTGGATTTAAGCGAACTGTGCAAACATCAGTTTACAACATACAGAAACAGAGGGACTAAAGGGATATTTCCCACAGATATTAACCCGGTACCAGCTGTATATAAAATTCCACGGTGCACTATATTATCTATCTATCTGTCTGCGACCTACATTTATTTATTCCCATCACTTTTTAATCTAATACAATATATAAATTATTGTAGGCAGTTTAAATTTAAGTATATACACCTCCTACACCCACATCCCTACCATACCCTCCCCCCACCCAACGACGATCCCCCCCAATAAGTCCTCCCCCCCCCTTGGAACTGCCCACAACAATCCCACTTTATGTTATATTGCCCCTGTTTAAAAAGAGGACTTTACTAATCCATTAAAAAAGGGCTCAATAGCTTTCGCATTGTAAAGGGGGAGACGCCGAGGTTGACACAAAAGATTACCCTTTTAAAAACACTCGTTGTTCCCCACGTAGGTGACTGCAAGTTTTTTAAAACTGTTTGGTTTGATTACTCAGGGGATTTTTAAAGAAAACCGATTTTCTTGCGGGAATCTATGTATAAACAAAATATTTTTGACAAGAAGTGTGGGTTTTATTAGAATTATGTTGAATAGGAAATAAGTTGTATTATGATTGTGTTTTAATATGATACATGTTTGGAATAATCGCTTTTGATGGGAAATAGTTTTTAAGGGAAAAAATGGTGTACTTAGAAATAGGCTATTTTGAAATATGGTAATAAAATATCGTTTTTGGGTAGTAATATGTTAGTTTTTGGTATGAAATATGTTTAAATAATTATCTACTGGATAGGTATATGTTGAAAGGAAATAGGCAGAAATAAAAACGTTTAATAGGAAGTTTCAGGTGATTCCTTTTTTGAAATTATTTTTTTAAACGTTTAGATCATTTTGACGCACCATTTTAATGGAATTATAGAAAAAACTTTGAATGATGTAATCGTAGATATTTAACAAACAAAAACCCCCCATGCACACAGATAAAATCCTATTTTTGCTTATATATCAACAGTTTTTTATATATATTTATATATATATATATATATATATATATAATATATATAATTTTTTTTTTATAACGGTGTTCATGTTTGGGCCACCGTGGTCCCCAGCATGATATTAATTGTAGTTTCCGGGGGTTGGGGGCCAGCCTGACTTGGGGTGGCTTGGCCACCCAGTGGCTAGGTAGGGAATCGAGGGAAGTTCCTTTCCCAAGGGAACAAAAGCGCCGGCCGGTGACCGAACCCCCGAAAATCAGTGCCCGTCTTTTTTGTCCGATGCTTAAAACCCCCGGCCACCCCGGCCCTATGTATATATATATATTATATAAATTTTATATTATATATATAATATATATAAAAATATATATGCAAACACACCACAACCCACCATAAATTGTATGTTTTGTGTATTATATATATATTATTAAAATATATATATTATATATATTATAAAATATATATTATATAATTTCATATATATATTATATATATTATATATAATATATAATATATATATTATATATATACATACATACATATATTATATAAAATTAAAATATTATATATATATATATATATATATATATATATAATTATTATATATATTTGGGTGATCAAACCCCGGCATCCCAAACGACTTTTTGGAGTGGGCTGAGCCATAATGTAAGAACTTTTCCCTAACCAAGCACGTGGAGCTCACTGGGTGTTATCCTTTTTGTGTTTTGTTTGTATAAACACACACACACACCACCCAATATGTTTAAATTTTATATATATTATTATATTAAAATAAAATATAATATATTTATAATAAAATATAATTTTAAAATATATATTTGTATGATGTATTTTCAACTCCACACACACAGAACATAAAAATCACACATATACTACCAATAAAAAGGGCTAATCCCCAAGGGCGGCCTCCTCCGCCCCCGGAAAAAGCCGACCCCCGATTTCCCCATTCGTAAACCAAAAACCAATCCGAAAGCCCTGAGGGAAGTCTTCCTAGCTAATCCGCTTTTCGAGAAGACAGGTTGTCAGGCAATAAGTGGCAAAATAAAAACACTGCCTTATAGTGATTTGAAAGGTAGAGATTTTTTGACGTTTTGGGAAAAAAAGATAAAAAGGTTTAGGTCCGGTTTGATAGGGGAAGCAGGGGGGTTTAGTGATCTTTTTATGAAGGAGGAGAGGAGGGATATGTATAAAGGGTAGAGTAGTTATAGGTGACAGATAATACAATGTGTTTTTATTATATTATATATATATATTAAAATATATATAATATTATATTTATATTTTAAAATTATTATTTTTATTATTAATATTATTTTTATAATATATATATATATATATATATATATATATATATAATAATTATTTTATTTTTTTGTTATTATATAAATATATATATATGATTAATTTTATAATATATATATATATTAATATATTAAAATATATATATATATTAACAATTAATTGTGTGTGTGTGTGTGTGTTTTTGTGGTGGGTGTGTGTGTGTGTGTGTGCGTGTGTGGGTTTGTGTGTGTGTGTTTGTTGTGTGTTGTGCATATTAATATATAAATATTATATATTTTTTAAATTATATATATATATATATGTGTGTGTGTGTGTGTTGTGTGTGTGTGTTGTTGTGTGTGTGTGTGTGTGTGTGTGTGTGTGGGTTGTGTGTGTGTGTGGTGTGTGTGTATGATATATCTACTGTACACACACACCACACACACACAACACATACACACACACACACGCAACCCCATATATATTAAAATGTGTTAAATAAAATATAAAACTAATAATATATATATATAAAAAAAAAAAAAATGAATATTAAAATATATTATAAAATATTTTAATAATTATATATATATATTTTTATGTGTGTGTGGTGTTTGGGTATGTTATATACATAATGTATCACACACACACACACACACACAACACACACCACCTACACCACACACGCAAGCACAATATATGTTTATATAGTATATATATAAGTAATACATATATATAAAAAAGATATATAATTATATAATACATAATATGAAAAGATATATATAAATAAATATATACATTAATATTATATATATATATATATATATTATATATTTATATATATATGAATAAAAGTAGTGTGTATAGGGAAGAACGTGCACATTCATGTACGTCATAAATGTGAAAAGTAGGTCAGTGACCGTGACTAATCGGGGACCTTGACGAAACCAAAAAACCGCAAACCGCAACCAAGTCCACAAAACTAATCAACCCCCGGAAAATCATTAACCTACTTTACATGTGATTTTATGTTGTACATGACGATCAAAAGAGAAATAATGAAAAAAATCTGTTCTACAGAGGGAGTATCCCCCCCCAATTGGGGTGGACCGGTAAACATAGATTTGATCACAGTGTAACCACAACCTTTATCGAGAGTGAAAGCAGGATAATGATCACGAGGCAACCACTAGCATAGCTAAGACGGCTAAGCCCCCCTTATGGTTGAAATGGTGCATCATAACAGAAAGATACCACTGAAAGTGATTAACTAATCAATATCCTATCCGAAATCTTTTACTCTACCCATGATGACAGACGAGGATCTCCTCCAATGAGGTTGCGTAGATCAAGACACCGCGTTCACAAAACCTTGTCAAGATGAAAGCAGGTTAATGATCACAGCGTAACCAACACCTTGTCGAGGGGAAAAGCAGGTTAATGACCCGAGGCAACCACTAGACCGCAGCTAAGATGACTGCACACACACCTTGCGTGAAAATGGTGCTATACGAAGATGACCAGAATTGAAACAATCAATTCCGTATCCGAAATCATTACTCATAGTCAGGGATGTACAGACGGGATCTCCCCCAATGCAGGTGACATAGATCAATGACACCGCGAAAATCACAAAACCTTTCGAGAGTGAAAAAGCGGTTAATGATCACGAGGAACCACCAGACCGAGCTAACGATGGCTAACTACATACCTTATGGTTGAAAATGGTACACCCTAACAGAAAATGACCAATATCCGTAACCAAAATCATTCCCGTAGGTAGGGGGCTACAGATGACTCACCCGCGGTCCCCCCACCACACCCAAATTCCCCATTTTTAAAAACTTGTCCCGAGATCGAAATTTGATTCTGTTACAAAGAGGGGAAACCGTTTTCCCCTAATGACGGAAACTGTAAAATCAATAAAAAATAGGTCACACGGGGTCTGCTAATGACCATATTTTGCCCCTCCTCACTGTACCAGAGATAAGAATCAAATTAATTTGTAAAGGGATTATAAAAACCTTTAACAATAATGCTTTTATTTTGATTGTATAAACACTATAAAATGCGCTCCCCAAACACAAAAACACACACACACCACCACACACAAAACACCACACACACACACACCACACATTTTTTTTCCTGCCCTGTATATGATGCAGATGAAAAGCAAAAAATCTAACCCATTCCTGCATTACTAACTGATGCGTCAAACCTCATCGTCTTCTGTTAAGTCAATGAGAGGAATAAAAAGTCAGCATAAAAAAGGGGCGGTGCAGACGAAAAAAACCCCATTGCTTGTTTCACCGCATCCCAAACAAACTCCTCTCACTGTGCAGCCCTTTTGCCAAGATCGAAACCGGGTGAAATGATGAGAATTATTGGATAATCATCTTCCCCCGGTGGCACTCTTGGATGTTTGATAGGCATGTGTCGGACCATCTATTACGATAAGTTAGAGCTTCTGGAAGATAATTCTTTTGTCTCGG
The DNA here is from genome assembly GCF_015228065.2 of Penaeus monodon. Taxonomy (NCBI): domain Eukaryota; kingdom Metazoa; phylum Arthropoda; class Malacostraca; order Decapoda; family Penaeidae; genus Penaeus; species Penaeus monodon. The sequence continues at coordinate 6,812 of NW_023657601.1, forward strand.
TATCCCCCCTTTTTTAAATGACAGTCGTCACCAGGGGATTAGGGAAAAAACCCGTTTCTTCATTGGTGATTCTCCGGGTGGCGATCATTTATTATTTGCAGTGTACTGGGTTTCTCCATTGATATCTTTTTTTCTTCCTGGGTTTTGTCATCACTGTTTTCACTCCCCAAACGACTAAACAGGGCTTTAAATACCATTGATGGCAATATTTCCATGTAAAATATTGTATTGTTGGGGCGGGGGAACACAAATAACAGGTTTAAATTTTTTCTGTGAAAGTAAAATGCGATTACCACTATTTCATATTTTACACCTTTCATTTTTATAAAACAAAAAGGGTTAATTACCAAAAATTTTAAAAAAGTCTTTGGTTTTATTCTTTTTAGAGAGCATTAATGGGGTTTCCCAAAAGGTATCTACACTGGTTCAAAGAGGGGTTTCCCCCCCTCGTTTTTACGCCTGAACACCTAAAAACCACCTTCTTTTTGCCAGAGGTAAGATGAAATAATCGCAAAGATTATAATCAAAATTTTTAAATTTTTTTTTTTTTTTAAAAAGGTGCAGGTCTAATAAGAATAATTCAAATTTCGCAGAAAAGCTGAAAGCCTGCGACCCCTCTATATTTAGTGTTATACTAGCCGTTCTTACATCCCAAAGACATCTTCATAATAAAAATAGTTTTTTGAAAAGGATCATGAAATTTTTGTTGTATTTATTAGACTCTCAAGCTTACACAAACAACGCCCAAGAGGCTAAAAAAACCAAAATAACAGGCTTAAATTTTCTGTGTAAATGTAAATGCATAACCAAAATTTCATACGTTTGAAAAATTTTTGGCTTATACAAAGGTTACTTACCTAAAAGTTGAAAAAGACGCTGGGTTTTTTTCTATTTAGAGAGCATTAAAAGGGTTTTCAAGGTATCTACACCAGGTCAAAGAGGGTTTTCCTTTTTTGTATTTTGCCTGAACACCTAAATTTTCTACCAACTAGCGTCACTACTTGCCCCTATTATAAAATATTATTTAATTGTAACGCTTGACAAATGGCCGTGTTACAGACGAGTGATCACCCCCCATAACCCAAAAACCCCAAAACCCGCGCAAGGGAAAAAAACCCAAAACGCAGGATGGATAGAATCAGGCCCGGTAATGACAAATTCAAAGGGGTTGACCGAAAAAAGGTGATCCTTCCTTCCCTTTTCCACCCCCCTGTCCCACATTCCCCCATACCCCTTACAAACCCAAAAATGTAAGAAAAAAAAAAAGCAAACAAACAAATCCCAGTCATAATCCTGCTTAAAAAAGAAATACAGCTCTGATGAAAATGTTACAGGTGGTGATCACACCTAAGCTAATGAGCGTGACACAATCAAAATGATAGCCCGAGTCAGTTTCGCTGACAAACCCCACCTCCTCTCACTCCCCTTTCCCCCCCCATATCCTTATTATGACCTCAACTTACACAAAACACGTCCTAAGAGGCGATAACCAAATAACAGGCTTAAAATCCCCCGGTAAATGTAAATGCATAACCAATATTTCAAATTTTCACGTTTTTCTTATAAAAATAAAGGTTTTAAAACCTAAAGACTGAAAAAACACTATCTGATTCTATTTAGGAGCCCCCAATATTTTTTCAAGGTTCTACACCAGGTCAAAAACGGGTTTTTCCCCCCATATTTACGCCCGAACACCTAATTATCTACCAAATAGCGTCACCCCCGTCCCATGTGTTGCCTCAGTTTTTTTTGCAATTAACCTCAAGGGACAATCGGGGTTTTTTCCTAAAATGTTCCTGCCGCTTTCTCGATGTTTTACAATCTACAAGCAAATTAGGAAATATATTTAGTTTTCCCTTAAGACCCCTTGTATAATATATACAGCGAGCGTTTTCCTTCCATAAGGGCATAACAATACATCCCCGTTTTTTGGTGATATCAAACAGAAAGTGGCTAGCTCTTCAGCAATTTATCCCCCTCCTCGAAATGTTATAGTACCATATTTTCTTAAAACTTTTTCAAAAGATAAAATATCTTTAATCGACACTGATAAATTGCTATTGCCTCTTCCACATTTTTTGAAGAACTTGATATACAAGCAGCCCAAAAGGGAAAACACCTTCACCCATAATTTTTCATAACAGTTGGCAGGCAAAACTGTTAAAAAACCCATGTAAAATATTTCGACTTCAAAAAAAAAAAAAAGGGTTTTTATTAAAGTTTAAAAACAAATTTTCCCCCTTTTGCAAGACTCTTTTTTCAAAAAAAAGAAATTTTAGAATATGAAAAAAAAATTGAGGTAAAATAATATAATTTTTTTTGTATATTTTTTATAAATTTTCCTATTAAAAGAAAAAATTTTAACAAAATTTTTAATTATTTTACCAAAGTTTTGCCCCCCAAAGGATAGTTTTAAAAGATTGAAAATAAAACAATTGCCCCTTCCCCCCAGAATTTGCCAAGGGGGCCCCCCCGCCCCGGGGGGTTTTACTTCCCCCCCCGCGATTTGCGCAGGATGGTGGGGGTTGGGGGAATTAGGCCCCTCCTCTCTCAATTAAGGGGAAAAATTCCCGGGCCCCGGGGTAAGGGGGATTTTGCGTTTTATGTCCGCCAAGTAAAATTTTGAAAAAGGCGGTGGTTATGAGAAGTAAAAGGCCCCCATTTAGAGTGCCGCGGTCCCGACTAAGGGGAAAAAATTTTTCAGCAAGAGTATGTACTTTCTGCTGGAAAATGTACGGAAGGGGAATTGTTTTTTTTTTTTAAAACGGTTGATGGTTCTTTTTTTTCAAAAAAACAATTTGAACCTTGGTAACAATTTTTTTAAGTAAAAATTACAATTTTCAAAGGAAAATTTGGAAAATATACGAGGTTTGCGGTTGTTTTATTTTAAGCCTCTTAAATTTTAACCCTTTAAAAGGGGACATGCCCAAAAAAAATTGTTTACCCGGGTTTTTTTTGGTGGGAAAAAAAATTTGCAAAAGGGAAAAAAATTAATAATAGGAATTTTAAAATTTGCAAAATTAAAGTGGAAAAGTTTTTTAGTATTTATAGTCATTCAGAATTTTAATTTTTAACTAATAAAAAACAAAATGTTTTTTTTGTTTTCTTCGCAAGGAATAAAAGCGAAGGAAAAACCAACTAAGCAAAATTAAATAAATTGTGTTGTGGGTTTGTTTCTTTTTGATTTTTTTTTTTTTTGGGAAATAAATCGCCTTTTCGGGGGAAAAAATTTTTTTAAGGGATGACCCCCGCCCAAAAGATATCATTTTATAAGGGGAAAGACTAGTACAAAAAGTTTTGGAAGGAACGATTGTACGAGATCAACAAAGGCACATTTCTAAATTTTAGTTTGTGGGGGTTATTGTCAAAATTGAAAATTCAATTTCCCTGGTAAAATTTTTAAAATGCTTTTCAAAAAAGGACAGATTTTTTTTTTTTAAAATTACTGCCCGCAAAAATAAAAGGATTAGGGGGGGATTTGAAAAAAATAAAAAAATTTTAAAACTTTAAAAATCTATCTTTTGAATATCTTAAAAAAACAATAAAAAAATTTTTAAAAATCAAAGCAAAATATTTACCTAAGTGTAAAAAATTATTGCATAAACATTATGAAATTAAATTTTTTTAAAAAATATTATTCCCAAGGAAACAAAATAAGACCCTCTATGTCCCCCAAACCCTCCCCCAAAATACATTCTTCGTGTATAGGGGGAGACAAGTACATACGTTTTGGGTCTGAGAAGCGCCATTTTTCCACACATGGGGGCCGATTTTTAAGGGCTTTTGGCATCCCTACAAAGTGCCTGATTTTTAGCCATCATCGGCCCAAGAGTCAGTCTTGTGTGCCGTTTCTTAGCCTTTTTAATGAAATTTCCCACTTTTGGGTTGGGATGGATGCTAGTCCCCCAACGCCAAGGTCATCCAAATCTCTCGTAGTTTTTTTTGGGAGAATGCCTCCATTTTCCTTCCATTTATGCGAAGACAACTCCTGATGTGGGTTTCGGGTCGGTGTGTGGGAGAGGAAAAAACGACCATCAAAAGGGCTGAAGCGGCGCTGCCTTAGCCTTCTGATCAGCTCGCTCTTTCCCATGAACCAACATGCGCGGGCCCCCAACCAGATTTTATCTTTTTACGTGTTGACATCAGTGCAAGCCAATCTTAAAACCTCCTCACATGGATTGATGAGTTTAAGATTTTTGTTGTTTCAAGGGGCCCCCTACGGATCACAAATATCAAAATTAAATGTTAAAGATCTTAGTCATCTTAACGCTGAAAAGGATGGCATTAACTCTGCAGAAGATCGAGGCTGCTAGAGAAAGACTCCCGATGCAGTCTTCCTTCGCTCACCCCTGAAAAAACCCAACCATTTCGATTTCGAACCATTTTTATATTTGGTCCGATCCTTGGTACTTAGAATGTGCTGAAGAACTCTCTCGGACTTCTGCTTCGATCTTCCCCTTTCCCAATTCCGACCAAATCCAGCTCGATTGTTTTAGTAAAAGGGGGGGAATTGGGGAATTCCAACGCCAGAACCTTAGTGAGACTTAAATTAAAGTTTTCTACAAGATTCCTCTTTTCCCCCTCCCATAGGATCGCTATCCTCAAGGGGGGTTAAAAAACCAATCTGGATGAGGAGATCCCGGAACCCTTTTTTATCTCGTATAGTAAATCGGTTCATGTAGCCCCGGTGTAATGAAAAGGTGGTTCTCCACCTCGCATACAGGGATCCACAGGTAAAACCCTGAAAGCCCCTAAGATTTTGAGAGCTTCTTTTATAACCGATCCAACATCCGGAGAACAGGGGGGGGTTGCAGATAAAAGCTTCACATCCAAAATAAAGGGCTTACTACGAATAACCCTTGGAAAAGCCGTAGTACGTTGTGGGTCTGCCCCCCAAAAAAAAATTTAAAAAAAAAACCCGCAAAATACAAAGTGCTTTTGTCCTTCACTTTTAACTGTTTGGTGAGGCACCCATGTAAGTCTTGAGCAAAAATTACCCCCAAGTACTTCACCTCTTGGGACAAATTGCAGGGGGTTTGCCCCAAAATGGGGGGGAAGGAGGGAAACTTTCCTGTTTGTGGAAAAGTACAGCCATGGTCTTGCTTTGGAAAATTTGAACCCATGATTGTTGCCCACGTAAAACCTGTTTTTATTGCAGTCTGCTCCGTCCTTGCACATCCTGTAAGCCCCTCCTGGCATACAGTGTAAAGTATCCACATACAGTTTACATGAAACGCATTTGGGAACAACCTTTAAAATTTTGTCTTTTATAAAAATGGCAAACGGGGTCCCCTTAAAGACACCCCCCTGTGGGACCCCTCCATGGCTTCCGGGTTTAGAGAAACTTTTTCCCACCCGAACTCTAAATTTCCCTTTTAGAAAAGGAAAGCTTTGTAAAAGGTAGAAAAAGTCCTCTTAACCAATGTAATACAGCTTCATAGTATGCCACGCCTCCAAAGCATTAAAACCCTTTTTCAAGGCAAAGAAGACTGTAACATGTACGTTGCGTGCGAAGGAATTCGTATAGCATTCCATCCCACGGGGTGTCTGTGGTCGATCTAATTTTCTAAACCCCATATTGTAGGGACACACTTTTTTCTTTTTTTAGCAGCCATGTCAACCTAAAGTTTCAATTTTTCTCCATCAGCTTGCAGATGCAGCTGGTGGAGAAATTTGGTTTTAAATTTTCCCCGGGTGTGGAAGTATCTTGCCATTTTGGGAACAGGAATGATTATAGCCTCTTTCCATGTGGATGGAGTGCCCCCCCGTAGATCCATTGAACAAGTGCAACAGGAACCCCGGGAACTCTCCGGTAAGTGAGATACCCCTTTTTTGATATGGAATATCGTCACTTCCTGGGGCGTCACGGCCGAGCTCAAAGCAGAGTCCATCTCCTTGCGCAAAAATGGCAAGTTTATGGAAATTTCTGCTGATTCCTACTAAAGAACGACACGGGGTGTTTTTCCTGTTCAACGAAGAGTGGAAAAATCGAGCAGTGTAAATGCCCCCGAGGAGATCTCTGCCGGATTTAGCTAGCTCATTACAATATTTTTTTTTTTCTGTGATGATTATGCCATCTATCTTCGGCGGGTTGGGGAATGGATGGCTTTTCCAGCAATCTTACGCACCTTGCCCCCCACACCCATGCAAAGGGGGTCCCGAGTTAATCGAGGAGACATCTGTTTCCACGACGCCCTTTTCTAGCCCCCTTTAGCACGCCCGGGGCCTTTGGTTTGGGTTTTTTTGTAACTGATCAAGGTTCTGCTGGGGCTTCGTTTCAACTCCCTTTTTTTTTTTTTAAGCAGCTTTCCTTGCCTACAGTTTTTTGGCTTTCCCCAAGCCCACCATGTTACTGGAGGTCAAAAGGTACTTCCGCTACTTTTGGGAATGGTGCTTTGCTGCAAGGTGAATTCGTGATGTATATTAACAGTCTTGAAAACTGGAAAAACATTCACAGATCCTTCAAAACTGCAGTTTATTAAAAAAAATTTCCCGTTCATGTTCAAATCGCCATCTCTGCCTCCATTTATGGAATACCATTCACCTCCTCCCAAAAAGTTGGGAAAATGGTCGCTTCCATGAAGCTTCCAGACCTGCCAAATGGTTCAACTGTGAATCAGGGGGAACCCCATTGATGGGCCCATATGGAGAATGTCCCCGTTTTTTAACTTGGAAATGTGTGGGGGAGTGTCACTGTTTAGTAAAAATGATTGTTCTTAAAAAGGACTCCCAAACCCTTCTCGAGGGTTGCAAAAGGTCTCCCAGAGGTATGCCACCATTGAAAACTCCCAAAAGTAGAAATGGAGTGGCAACTGCCCAAGTAGAAAAACCCAAATCATTTAGTTAATTTTGTGAGGAAGGGAAGGATCAACATTAAGGGTGTTTGTTAAGCCCCACGCCTTCACCTGCAATTTGTCTGCAGGGGGGATGGCCGGAAAGGGAATATCTGACGACCATTACTGCTACCCTGAGGTCCCCTTGTCAAAGGTCCATAATGGGCTTTAACTTTAAATCCTCTCAGGAAAATGGGACGATTTTTTTTCCCGGTCATAAACTTGTAGGGCAACACAAACTGGGGTTCCATGAACTATCGAAAATTTCAGTTTTCCCATTTTTGCATGAATTCCCCGACAGTTCCATTGGGTTAGTATCCATTCTTTTGATTTTTCTTCATAAAGGGTTTTTGGGACACGTGGTCAAGGTTTGCATCACACCTTTAGGCTGTCCCTTTCCAGGATCCCGGGGGACCTTTTTAATTTGTTTACCCGTGGAACTTTTTTCCACAGGGTTTTCCCCTTGGGGCAGGTTCAGGATTTCTTTGCCTAGGAAAGGACGGACCCGAGCCCTTTTTCTTAGGGGATTCTGCTAGCAGCAGAGGCCCCCGTGGGGTTTTTTTGAGTGGGTTTTGGCCAAAGGTTGGATTTTTTTGCCTGGGGAAAGGGTGTGTTTGGTTTTTGGAGATTTGTGAGGAGGGTTGTGGATTGGGGGGATGGAGGGTTCCCCCTTTTTTGGTTGGAGCTTGTGGGTGGGGATTTTTTGGGAAGGAGTTTTAGAACCCCCCATCCAATCCTTTTGGGAAAAATGGGCAGTTCGCATTTGGGACGAGTTTGAGGGTGGCAGAGTGTGTGCTTGACTTGGAGGGCAAGGGTTTGGGAAAGGGGGATTTGGGGGGGGACACCGGTTCAAACGCCCTACCACTCGTTTCCCCTTTGGAAAAAATTTTTCCCGGTTTTTTTTTTTTTCTTGTATTTTTTTTCTTTTTTGGAATTGGGGGCCTTTGAGTTTAAAGAAGGTGGCAGGATTTGTGCTGTTGACCCCTTTTAACCCAATTTTGGGGGGGTTTTCTTTTAAACGGCAAAGATTGGCTTGCCCAAAACCCTGGGGGGGCACCGCTGGGTTGGGAAAAAACTTTTCCTTGGGTTTTTACCATCTCTTTAAAACCTTCTGGAAGGACTAAAGTTTAAAAGTTTAAAGAAATGGGTGGCGTTTCAAAAATCCTTCCTTCCCAAACTTTTAAATCCCTCATTTTCTTTTTTAACCGTTTTCTCCTCAAAAACCCTGGGGCCGGGAAAAGCAATTCACAACTATTGAGGGTTTTTTGGGGAAGCATAAACTTAGAGGAAGTTTTTAATATTGAGAGGGAGGACTTGTCTGGGGCAAACCTCAACTTTCTCCTTTCGTTTTTGATACAATAAATTTCATCTTTAAAATTTTTCCATCCCAAAATCAAGTCCGGGGAAAAAACAATTTCTTCACTCCGGTTTTTTTTAAAGCTTTTTAACAGGAAAGATTCCTAGGGAGAGGGGGACTTTTCCCCTTTTTCCCGGTTTTTGGGAGCCCAACCATTTAGTTCCCCTTTTCCCTTTGGTTTTAAAGTTCCGGTGACAATTAAAATTTTTCCGAGAAATTCAGGGTGCCAGATCCAGGGGGGATAAATCTTTTAAAATTGGACTTACAAAATTTTAATTTTCATTTTACCCCCCCCCAAAGGATCCAACGAGGGGAACTATGTTGGGTTAAAAATTCCCAAAAGCCCTTGGGAAATAAGGCCCGAAAAGTATGATGGCAAACGGGGATTTCCGAAAGAATAGGCCCCTTGCCCAGCCCAAATTAAAACCGATTTTATTGGGGCCTTTATCAAACCCACCCCCCCAACAAATAAAAAACCAAGAGGGGTTTAGCTAGGGGGGTTCAAAATCCCAACCCCCGGCCCGTTTTAATAGGGATACGCAGGCAAACACGTGGGAGAGGCTCCCCGCCAGATTTAATGCCGGGTGGGTAAAACCCCCCCCTCCATAGGCCTTGCTGACCGGGCCCCTTTTTCTAAACCCTCACGGGACCCCTCCGTTGGTGCCCCGGCCGGCTCACCCGATCATTGGGACCCCGCCCCCACCCCCCGCGGCAAGGCCCCTTGGGGGGAAGGAAAGGAAAAAGTTTCCCCGGGGTCGTCTACCCCCCTCCCCTTCGCCGTCCAAAGGTTTTCTATTCCGGGGATCATTTCTCGTACAAAGGGGGGTTTTCCGAAACCGCGGGGTCCCTTCGACGGATATTGCCTGGAGCATTGTTTTGAGTTTTAGGAAGGCCCCCTTTTGATAAATAAAACTTTTTGTTAAAGATGATAGCAAGGCTATACTTTAAAACTTACCATATATTTCCCAAGTCGAAAAAACTGCTCAGTTCATTAAATTTTTTTCAATATCCCCCTTTATTTTAAAAAAGGGCATTTTGCTTTCCTAAGTTTTGAAAAGTTTTTTCCCCCTATTATGAGGTAATGCGAATATTTTTTTTCCCCAAACAAGTTTTTTACTTGTCATTTTGAAAAATGCTTCGTTGCGGGTTTTTTCCCCCTTTTGGACTTGATTTTTAACCCTTTTTTTATAAATTACCTCCCCGACTGTATGTTTTTGTATATACCCTTTATGCCATGTAAAACAAGAAATTAAGTAGACACAAAAGAAAAAAGCCCCTTTTTTTTTTTTTTATTTTTTCAAAGAACTTTTTTGATTAAAAATTAATATATATTTGTTGATAACTCGGTTTAAAAAAAGAAAAAAAAAAACGCATCAGTTTTAAAATCACATCTGTCTGCTAAGATCTATCGCATCGGGGGTGTCAGTCATTTACTCCCTCTTAAAAGTACCCATGGAAAAAAATCTTGCTTTGGCAAAATTTGTTGTGTTGTCCAATTGCGAACAATTATAAAAAATTATATCAGAGGGGCAAACAATTATTTTTTTTTACCTCAATTTTTTTTTCATTTTTCATAAAGTTCTTGGTTGATAAAGGTCAATTGCTAAAAGGGGAAAAGGTTAACAATTAATCAAACCCTTTTTTTTTTTTTTAAAATCAAAAATATTTTTACATGGACTTTAACATTTTTTGTCCTGCAGAAAACTAGGGCAAGGGGAAAAATAAGGTGAAGGTTTTTTCTTTTTGGATGCTTGTATATCAGTTTTTCAGAAAATGGGGAAAGAGGTAAAGTAGCAAGTTTTTTTCAGTGTGACTTAAAGATATTTTCTTCTTTGTAAAAGATTAAAAAAATATGTAGAAACTTAATAATGTTTCCAAATGCGAAAACAAATTTTTACCGTTGCATCGTTCTTTTTCTTCCTATATAGTGTACCCAGGTACTATAGACAATTTCGAGGAGGGGGAGAAAATTGCTAAAGAGTAGTCCACTTTCGGTTGATACCCCCAAAAAACGGGGGATTATTTATGCATCTTTATGGAAGGATACGCTGTCGTATAAGTTTACTAGGGGTCGGGGGAAAACTAAATATATTTCCAAAGTTGCATTGAGATTGTAAAACATCGAGAAATGCGGCAGGAACATTTTAGGAAAATACCGCATTGCCCTTTTGAGGTTAATTAGCAAAACATAACTGAGTAACACGGGGGCATTTTGGGCGCTTTTGGTAGATAATTAGGTGTTCGGCGTAAATATGGGGGGGAAACCCCTTTTTTTGACCTGGTGTAGATACTTGAAAACACATTGGGCTTCTAAATAGAATCAGACTAGGTTTTTCAGTCTTTTAGGTATTAACCTTTTTTTTTATAATTAAAAACTTTGCAAAGTATAAAATATTGGTTATCGCATTTACATTTACACGGAGATTTTTAAGCCTGTATTTGGTTATGCCTCTTAGGAGTGTGTTTGTGAAAGCTTGAGAGTCAAATAAAGGCATATGGGGGGGGAAGGGGAGTGATATGGGGGGGGGGGTGTCAGCGACAATGACATCGGGTATATTTTGATTGTGTCACCCATTGTATAGGTGTGTCACTCCCCTGTAACATTCGTGCAGAGCTGTATTATCTTTTTAAAGCGGGACTTGTGATGGTGTTTTGTTTGTTTGTTCTTTTTTTCTATTATTGGTTTTGAAATGGGGTATGGAGGAATGGGGGACAGGGCGGTGGAAAGGGGAAAGGGAAGGATCACCTGTTTTGGGTCAAAACCTTAAATTTGGTCATTACCGGCCCTGCCTTCTATCCCCCTGGGGTTTGGGGTTCTTTCCTTGCGGGGTATTTGTTATTGGTTATGAGGGGGTCACTCGTCTGTAACACGGCCATTTGTCAAGTCAGTTAAAAGTTCAAAAAATATTATACATATGGGAAAGTAGGACGCTAGTTGGTAGTAATTAGGTTTCAGGCGAAATCAAAGGGGGGAAACCGTCTTTGACCGGGTGTAGATACCTTAAAAAACCCTTTAAATGCTCTCTAAAAGAATAAAACCAGCGTCATTTAAATTATTAGGTAAGTAACCTGTTTTAAAACCCCAAAATTTTTAAAAACGTATGAAATTGGTTATCGCATTTACATTTACACAGAAAATTTAAACCCTGTTTTTTGTGTTACGCCTTTTAGGGCGTTGTTTGTGTAAGTTTGGAGTCAAAATAAAGTACAACAAAAATTTTCTGACCTTTTCAAAAAACTAATTTTTTTTTATGAAGTGTCTTTGGGATTAAGAACAGCTAGTATAAAACTTAAAATAGAGAGGAGGTGCGGGTTTTATCATCTTTCTGCAAAATTTGAATTTTTTCTTATTAGGTCTGCACCTTTGTAAAAAAAAAAATTAAAATACTGATTTAATTTTGCGATATTTTCATTCCCTCTGAGCAAAAAAGGGTGGTTTTTTTGGGGTTTCAGGGTAAATACAGGGGGGAAACCCATTTTTGACCAGGGGTAGCCCTTTGGGAAACCCTATTAATGCTCTCAAAATAGAATAAAACCATCGATTTTCAATTATTGGTAATTAACCCTTTTTAGTTTTATAAGCATAAAAGGTTAAACATTTAAAATTGGTAACCCCATTTTACATTTACACAGAAAATTTAAGCCGTTATTTGTGTTCCCCCCCCCAACAAATCATATTTTCCCAGGGGGAAAATTTTCCCGTCAAGGGGTTTAAAGCCCGTTTTGTCGTTTTTGGGGGAGTGAACAGTGAGTACAAACGCCCGGAAGAAAAGAAGAATTAAAGGAGAAACCCCGTACATGAAAAAAAAAATGATCGCCCCCTGGAATACACCCCGATGAAAAAAACGGGTTAAGTTCCGTAACCCTGGGGAAGATGTCATTTAAGAGGAGGATACGACCCAGACAAAAGAATTATCTTTTCCCGACGCTTAACTTACGCTACATAGTGGGCCTGACACATGCCTATAAACATCATGAGCGCCCCGGTGAAGAAAATCTATCCAATAATTTTTTATTTGCACGGTTTCGATCTTTGGGAAACGGGTCATCGACAGGAGAGGAGTTTGTTTTTCAGGGTAGAATCAGACAATGGAGAGTTTCCCCCGTCTGCCCGCCTCCGTTTTTGGGGACTTGATTCCTCTCATGATTAACAAAGACGATGAGGGGTTCGACAGCATCAGTGATAGTAAAGCAGGGAAGGTTTTGAATTTTTTCCCTTTCATCTCTCTATGGGGGGGGGAAAAAAAAGTGTGTGTGTTGTGTGGTGTGTGTGTGTGGTGTGTGTGTGGTTGTTGGTGTTTGTGTTGTGTTGGTGTGTTGTTGGTGAGCGCATTTTTAGGTTTTACAATCAAAAAAAAAAGCATAATTTATACGAGTTTTTATAACCTTTAACTTAATTGTATTCTTTCTCTGGTAAGGAGAGAGGAGCAAAATTTTCGGTCATTAGCAGACCCGTGTGCCCCATTTATTTTTGATTTTGCAGTTTCGGTCATTAGGAGAGAGGTTTTCCCCCATTGTAACAGAATCAATTTCGATCTCGGTACAAGTTTAAAATGGGGAAAATTTTGGTGTGGATGGGGGGAGCCGCGGGTGAGTCATCTGTAGACCGCCTACGGGGAATGATTTCTTTTGGATATTGGTATCTTTCTGTTTGTGTACCATTTTAACCTAAGGATGTTGTTGCCATCGTTTGCTAAAGGTCTGGGGGTTACCTGTGTCATTAACCGCTTTCACTCTCGAAAGGTTTTGGATTACGCGGTATCATTGATCTATGTCACCGCATTGGGGGAGATCCTGTCTGTACATCCTGACTAGGTAAGATTTCGGATCGGATTGATTTGTTTTTCACATCAGTGGCATCTTTTGTTATGATGCACCATTTTCAACCCAAAAGGGGTGTGTGCTATCATCATTAGCTGCGGTCTAGTGGTTTTCCTCGTGGTCATTTCCCCGCTTTCACTCCGCAAGGTTGTGTGGTTAGCTGTGATCATTAACTGCTTCACTTGCAAGGTTTTTTGGTTTCCGGTGATCATTGATCTACTCAACCCGCATTGGAGGAGATCCCCGTCTTTCACACTGGGGAGGTAAGATTTCGGATACGGAATTTTATTAACACTTTTGTGGCATCTTTCTGTTATATGCACCCTTTTCAACCTAAGGTGTGGTATTGCCGTCGTTGCTTGGTCTAGGGGCCCCGGATCATTATCCTGTTTACCCGATAGGTTGTGTGGTTTAAATGTGATCATTAAACTATGTCACCGGTCACCAATTTGGGGGGGATACTGTCTGTAACATCATTTGTTTTTATTATTTTTCTTATGAGCGTATGTACGAAAATAAAATGCCATGTGAAAGTAGGTTTTAAGATTTCCCGGGTATTGATTTGTTTTTTTGTGGACTTGGTTTGGGTTGCCCTTTTTGGGGGTTTGTCAAGGGCCTGATTGTCACGGTCACTGACCTCTTTCACATTTATGTACGTACATGAAGGCAGCGTTTTTCCCCATACCAAAATACTAATAATATAAATTATAAAAAAAATAAAATAAAAATAACACACAACAAAACACACACAACCACAAAAACACAACCCCAAAAAACACACACACCCACAAATAAAAATTAAAAAGAAAAAATAAAAAATTTTAAAAATAAAACAAATAATTAAAAAAAATATAAAAAAAAAAGATAAAAAAATAAATAAATAAAATGAAGAAATAATACATATAAAAAAAATAAAATAAAAATAATATAAATTTAAAACAATACATATATATAATTTTAAAAATTTTTAAAATATATCTAATTTATTTATATTTATATATATATATATATATATATATATATATATATATATATATATAAAAATATATAGTTAATAATATATATATTTATATATTAAATATGAAATATATTATATATATATATATATATATATAATTATATATATATTAAAATAATATATATATATTTTTTTTTTTTTTTTTTTTTTACACACATACACACCCACAATTTTTATTACTTTTTTCTTTCTTTGAAATTCAAATGTTTTCCTTTTTTTTTTTTTTTCCTTTCTCCCCCTCCAGATTTTATTTGTGTCCGTAGCTTCCCATTCTCTTTCTCTTTTTTGGGGTGTGGGGGTGTATTGTATTTAGGTATAATTATAAATAAAAATATAAATATAAAATTAAACAAAAAATAATATATATATAATATTAATATTATATATATTTTTTAATTATTTTTTAGTTTAATAATTATAATAAAATATTATATAATATATATATATATATTATTTTATAAGTAAGTATATATATATACACATATATATATATATATATATATATATATAATATATATATATATATATATATATATATATAAAATATATATATCTTTTCTTTTAACGGTAGTTCATGTCTGAGCCGCCGTGGTCACAGCATGATACTTAATTGTAGTTTTCATGTTGTGATGCTCTTGGAGTGAGTACGTGGTAGGGTCCCCATTTCCTTTCCACGGAGAGTGCCGGTGGTACCTTTTAGGTAATCATTCTCTCTATTTATCCGGGCTTGGGACCAGCATTTGACTTGGGCTGGCTTGGCCACCCAGTGGCTAGGTAGGCAATCAAGGTAAAATTTCCTTGCCCAAGTGAAAAAACGCGGCGGTCGGTACTCGAACCCTCGAACTCAGATTGCCGTCGTGACAGTTTGAGCCCGACGCTCAAACCATTCGGCCACCGGGGCCCTTTATATATATATACACACACACCTAAATCACATACACACACACGCACACACACACACACCCCATACAACACACACACACCACACACACACACACACACACACACCAAAACACACACACACACACACACACACACACACACACATAAAACATAGTATGTATTAGTATAAATATACATAAATACAGGGATATAAAAATATATATATATGTATATATATATAATATATATATATATATATATTATATATGTATATATACACATATATATATATAATATATATATATATATTATATATATATATATATATATATTATATATTTATAAAAAATAAATATAAAAATATTACTCTAGAAAAAACTAGAATCATAAGACTTTATTTTGGGGATTGATCATATTTATGGTTATGTTTCTATAATCCTGTATGCAAATTTTGGGATGGGGGCTTAATTTTTTTGCTTTATATTAACATCGGGATATGTGGGATTGTATGTTGCTAAGTAACAGTTCGGTTTATGTTAACTTCACCCGATTGTCATTCGTCTATCGCATACTAAAAACACCCGGGTTTCATACTTTAACGGAGTACTCACTTTCTAAAACATAATCCCCCATTTTTTTATACCCCCAAAACACACCCCACACCAACAACAACACACACACACACCAAATATAAAATATATATAAATATATATATATATATATATATATAAATTATACACACCACACCACACACACAACCCCCACACAACCCCACACACCACACACACACACACACACACACACACACCCACAATATATATATATTATAAATAATATATATATATAATTTTATATGGAAACAATAAATCTCTCTTTTTCTCTCTCTCCCTCTCTTTTTCTCCTCTCTCCCTTTTCTCTCTTCTCTTCACTTGTCTCTCTCTCTCTCTCTCTTCTCTCTGTATATATATAATTATATTATATATAATATATATATTATTATATATATATTTATATATATATTTAATATAAATATATTATTTATATATATATAAAATATATATATATATATTTTAATATATATTTAATATAAATATATGGCGGGAAGGCAACGGCAAACCACGCCTAAATTTTCCAAGAAAAAACGGAAAAACCTATCGCCAACGTCTTTAAAGGACAGGGACTTGGAAAAAAAAAAAAAAAAAAAAAAAAAAAAAAAAAAAAAAAAAAAAAAAAAAAAAAAAAAAAAAAAAAAAAAAAAAAATATATATATATATATATATAATATATATTATATAATATATTTTATATATATTATATATATGTGCCATAAATATGCATAAAAATATACATGTATATATATAAACATAATATATTATATATTATTATATATTTAAAATTATATATATACTACATATAATTAAATTATAATATATTTATATATATATAATTTATATATGTATAAAATAAATAAAAATTAGTCTATAAGTATATGTTATGTATATGTAATGTATATTAATTTAAATATCTTTATGTGGTATACATTTATATATTATACAATATATAATAATAAATATTTAATTATATATATATTAAAATATATATAAAATATATGATGTAATAAATTATGAAATATTTAAAATATAAATTTTTTTAATATTAATATATATATATTATAATATATATTATATAATATAGTATATATGCTTTGTTTTTACTAATACTATTCATATATATATGTATAAACATTAAAATTATATTATATATTATAATATTAATTATAAAATATATATAAATATAAACAATTTTATATTAAAATAATAATATAAAATAAAAAAATAATAATAATAATAATAATAATAATAATAATAATAAGATAAAATAATGATAAGGAATAAAATAATAATGATAAAAATAATGATAATAATAAAAAATGTAATAACAATTTAAAAATCTTTTTCTTATGAAACATATGAAAAAAAAAGTATTCTACACATAAAATGAAATATGAAACGAAATTTGCAAATGCAAAAAAAGGAAACAGAAATAGTAATGCAAGATTAAAAGCTGTTTATTAAACATATGCAATAAAAAACCATATTTTTGAGACACTGAACTTGTGAAAATATTCACGTTCATTTAGTTCTTTACAAAAGTTGTCGCCAGTTTTAGTCTTTAAATTTAAGGTAACAATCGCCTTACGTCTTGTTTCCATAAAGGTCGGAGTTTAAGCGATTCCAGGGGTCGCTTACACTAAACTGTCTATGCTTCTTGAACAAAAACGGAGGCTGTTGTTATAGCACACCCTTAGTTTTCTCAGATCCCAAAGTCTTGCCTTTAATATTAGTGACATGCAATAGAAAAATGTACATTAACTCATAAAAAGTGATACTTAACCCCATCGCTACATCTCAAGAAATTTCGAAGCACTGTATTGACCTACTGCATAACCTCTCTACAGACTCTCTATATGTTCTATGTCATCATTTGCTTGAGGTTATATTAAAGCCCAAATATTCAGTATCTTTCACAAGCTCAGTGCTCTCATTATTTAACATGATTGCTTATTGTATATCAATATTTTGCTTCCGATCAAAAATTCACCACCTTTTGTATTTCTAACGTCATAATGAGTTTCATTGCAGTCATGTATTCCGAATAGTCGTTGACAAATTGCTGGGATACTTACCAGAGACTGGTCTACTATATCGTCAGCCAAAATAAGAGAGTTTTTTTAGTAGGCCATTACTATGGGAGCCTACCTTCTGCTTGTTTAGCATTTTGAAGACTGGGCCATACAGATTGAAGAAATATGACGATAACAGAGACCTTTGTTTGACCCTGATCTGACATTAAATTCAGCAGAGATAGCATCCCCCATCTAACTATCATCCTTTGATTTTTCTACCAGTATCGCAGCATCTCAACGATATATCCCGGAACTCCGCGTTGATTCAATAAATCAAAAGATAAGTATGACAAACCCCATCGAAAGCTTTTGACACGTCCATAAAACAAGCGTATACAGGTTTTGTTACACTTCGACTATTCAATAAAACATGTTTACTAAGGCAATGGGCATTTCATTTCCGTAATTTGTTTTGTAGGCGAATGATTGTTATGAGTAATTAAGTATTCAGCACATTTGTTAAGAATAATTGACTCAAAACACTTTCGAGCACACGTGGAGAGAGCAAGTGGCCTATAATTATTGATGCTACAGACATTAAAGAAGAGGCTGAGCATGATGCTGACGACTGGGTGGCGCAGACGAGGTGTCGCAGGGTGACCCCGTCGTGCCCAGGACTGTTACCCTCATTTATCGCTCTGGGTGGCCTTGCACACTCACTCACCGTGCCGAAGGGACTCCGCGACAGAAAGGGTTCCGAAGCGGAGACACTTATTTCAGGATGGGGTAACATCGTTAAAGTATTTATATAGTGACTGCACCAAAAGTTTCAAATTTCACGACCACTGTTGACGTTACCAATGGTGTCCGATAGTTTTTTTACAAACTTTTCTCTTTCTGTTTATCTTCCATACTTTTTATTAATTATTTTATCATAATTCATTTGTAAATCACGCAGAGTGTGATTTTTGCAGTCAGTTTTCTTACAAGGCAATGCACTAATTGGGGACGTACTTTTCCTTTGTCGCTTATCACTCTACAAATAGTACGTGTCCTTGTTCCGTACACTATTGTTAGTCTTACTGGAAGACGAGGAAACTTCAACAGAGGGCGCCTGAGCACCGATAAGATTCATAAACCCTACACGATGATCGGAGGGCTACGGGACCGTGTTTTCCCCTGCACATTTCGACGCACGGGAGCAAGAAGACGGAGCACAGGACGTATCCAGCCAGCGCATGAGGCCCGCCGCGTCGCTCACCCACATGAATGTATCCTGCGGAAGAAGGCACAGTCAGCGACAACATAATGAAACTCATTACTGAGATTTAAAAATTCACTTTCGAAAGGTGAATTTTTGTCAAACAGTTAACATAATCTGCATAATTTTCATTTGTATCGTATGGTAATAGCAGTTGGCAATGCGGTTTGTTTATGAGCCGATATAATGTCGATGCATATGAGTCTGTCACCATGGCTGCAATTCGCGACACTGACGCAGTTAGGGTTTCTTACGATCGAGAAAAGCCAGAGTGCCTCCGCCCACGTCAGGTGCCAAGCGGTAGAGCACGCGTGCCGATCACGGGGGGTGTTTTCGCGCGACTTTTGCTTCGATCTCCGTTACGATTCACTGCGGAAGACCTACGCTGCTACAGGGCGTTCCTGTTACCGTAGTTTTCTTGCTGGTGCCGTTTCAGTTGCTATTTGAGTCGCAGCTGGAGTCCGAGGTACTTCCGTTTTCCTTCTCCACAACAGACTCGATTGCAGCGGATGGTTTCCTGTCCTGGGCATTCTCTTCCCCCGTCTCGGGCGTATTCGTTTTTGACTGGGATGCATCGCCGGCTTTCTTTTAAAGGACAGCCCTCCCCTGATCCCGATGAGTCGACAGCTTCCGATGCCTTGATGCTGCCCTGCGTCCCTTCCTCCTTGTGGGGTGGATCTCGCTGGTGAGCACGTTGATCCCAAAATTTTGGGTTTTCACTTGTGATGACGTCGAAAACATGGACTGTTTGTAATTCCAGTATCCTGCTCTCCGTCAGATCCATTTTGGAGATGAGTCGGCGAAGTGTTGCGCTGACACTCATTTACCCGGAGGCCAGATATCTGGTGATTTATTGCCGAGGCATTATTATAGACCATTACTACTGAGGGAAACTGCATTTTGTAATGCAAAAAGTGTAAGATGGATGGGGATATCGGCCCTGAAAGAGACCATCTCCGTTAAATCATTAAGTGGGCTGTTTGCACCACTGTGTACTTGGCTTCTTCAGGATACTACATTTGCAAAATTAAGCTCTTCACTTGTTAGCAATAAAAACAGTAACCCCTTATCCACAAACTACGAGGGTGTGGTTGTTTGTGGCAGGTCATTGGCAATTGACTGTCATTTTCGCCCTTATGGAATTTTCTCCAGTTTTCAAAGGCATTTGACGCACACAGCTTTCTATGCTCATGCGCTAGTTCTAAAAGCCCCCTTGAAAGGGGAAGTAAGACTAAACAAATTCAGAACTCATTGCCCCAAAAAACTATGTCCATTCCAGATATTTGACGGAGCTCCTCCCCACACACACACATACCACACCCACACACACACACACACACAAACACACACACACACAACAACACACACCACCCACACACACCAACACACCCCCCACCACCACACACACACACACACAAAAAACAACCCCCCACCCCCCAACCCCCACAACACA